>NW_025051660.1:0-11718 GCF_019279795.1 Protopterus annectens | reverse complement strand
GTGTGCTAGCTGGACTTAAGTCGTGGCATGTGCGATAATTACTGTGATCTGTAGTGTGTAAGTCTAGATAGGTAGGGGTTCTACTCCCACTGCAGGCTAATTGGTGCATGTGTGTCTGGATGGCATACATATGGTCCTTTTATAGCATAGTAATAAGTAGAATTCTGAGGTATTTTATTTGTAGTGTGAGTGATGTGGGCCCTGAAAGGGCTGACCACAACAAGGTCTGCTGATGTCATCATGCATATGTCCTGACATGGTAGTAATAGCAGACATGGTGTGTGTTATGTGCATCATGTACCATGATATCTACTGTGTACCATTGCCTAGGTTTCTGTTCCTATATTCATACAGCCAACTTGCAGTATATGTGTGCCTTGGCATGTCCTGTATGCAGTGATCAGATGTGGTTGTAGCCAAGGTTGCCTGTCAGCCTGATACACCATGTTACATCATCTTGAGGAGAATAGGATGTTTGAACGTCACCAGCATAATGGCCATACAGCCCTTGCAATCATAGACATTTTTATACCAATAGTTACCAGATCAGCATATATTGCCCTAGTCCAAGAGGGACAGAGGAAGATGCCCTGTGTTTAGACAACAGTCACCTATCTAATCATACATATGGCAAGTGTTGCTATGCAGTGAGGTGCTCTGTGTGCCATTAGGCAGGGTTCTGTTTCAAGGGTGTGATCTAGTATGCTACACATATCTCTCACACAATCATGTATTACCAATGTCACATACAAGGTTCATGTCTGTACATTGTGTTATCCATGTACAATGCCCCTACAGATATGCAACATATGCCACCAAGCAGGGTCACACATTGCCCCATATGCAAGGTACAGATCACCTCTGGTACTATATATGCCACAGGTGACAAGGACACTCATTGCAGACTAACCCCATTACACACATAATGAAGATGTGAAGTGACCTTGTGCAGGACCATACTGTTGTGTGTAATTATTCACATGCTGAGGGAAGGGTAACTGCAGGTTATGTGACTTTGCCTCAGCTATGACAGGTGATTCTTACCATACCACTGTATAGGCATGGTGATCTGGGGCACATTAGGTGTACACGTGTGTGTCTATGTCTGTGTGGCCAGACCATTAAACTCTGAGTATGTACATCACGTGTTGTGAATGATGTGCTACCTATAAGGTACATACTTCTAACTGATGGAACTGATACTGCAAACATATTTGAATGGAGTTTATGGCCATGCCTATTTCAACACGCATTTTTTGCAATACCCTGTTGCAGGGTACTGGCATACCACACAGACTGTATGGGTGGCAACAATTTGCAGGCATCAGCCAATACTGTAAGCCACAGCCATCAGTAGCTGCATCTATTGCATCTGAATGGAGTCCAAGCAGAAGAGGTCTCAGGACTGTGCCCTGTAGTGCACTACTTATGACAGATCATTGGGTATGTGCATCAGCAATGAGCCACTATGTGAGCCCTACAATTACAGTATTATGCATTGATATGTGGGTGCTTTGTAAATGTTGCCTGAGCAGATGATATAGTCAGATGTCTTTGCTGAGTGTAGGGGGTTGTATGCCCAGACGTACCCCTCACACCCAGATTCCCATGGTGGCTGCCTAAAATCTACGCATGTAAAAGATATCCACTTCCCATCACACACAACCGGTACAGTCAACTGGCGTACCATTACATATAGTGGCTGATCAGCCATGATTGTCTCTACAGCCGCATAGATATGGATACTCTAAACAGGTGTATAGTTATGTTGGTCAGTGGATGCACCAATTCTGTGCAAGGTAGAACAGTTGATTTTATCCAGCAGCTGGTGCAGTCAGTACTGGCACCGTGCGGCGTCTCCAATGGTGGTGCCTAATCATGAGTAAAGGAACGCCATACGACATGTGGAATGGCCTAGACTTCGTTCAGCATGTGCAATTGATGCGGTCAGGCACGAGGCCAGTTGGCCAAACCGGCCAGCGAGATAATTCGGATGGCGGCGGTAACCATAGTGGAATGCCGCGTCACATGCGCTGGGGATAAGGGAGTGTATGACACAAACAGTGTGTGTACAGGTTGTGGTGCTTATCCAGACATGAAGAGCCACCAGTATGGAGCTTCATGACATATGAAACTACCCAATAGCTCCATTCGTTCCAGCAATACGCAACCATTGCGTTTTGTGTCTGCTTTCGGTACGCGCTAAAGTGTTTCTTAGCCACGTATACCCGCATCTATTGAATTCATCCACTTCCAGTTAGCTGAAGTGGTAGCGGTTCCATTTGCCATGGGGTCAACTTCATCGCGAATTGTCACAGCACCGTCCACCGTTATTGTAACAGCCCGGTTACCGCAGCTGTTCACCAGTCAGGTTGGCTCAAATACAATGACCTATGCAGGTCCTGTCATCAGGCAAACCGAGTTCATGCGCTGAATAATGCAGGGATAACGCATTGGTACAGCCTTATACCGCCAGCCATCTGCATAAGTTTTGATGGATACTACTGGCTGATATATACACCGAGGTAGGTCTGTAGCAGAACATCTTACTTTGCTTGAGATATGTACCATGGAGATGAAAAGCGCCGTGGCGGGCTATTGATGAAGGTGAGCATTCTCAGCAGGTTTCAGAGAGGGTCCTTACGCCGCGTTTTTCCGTTCTTTTGCCGTCGCAATTGGTATCACCAGAGTAGAAAAACGCGATGTTTCCCGGACGAATACGGCATTTAACATGAGGGCATGTCCACTGCGGATGTCTCGCCAGCCACAAAGTAGCAACTGGCGTGCACCTGGTGTCTCATCGGTACTAATCATGAGTATGAATGCCATATGTGAATGCAAGTCGGGACCGTTTACGTGCAATCGACGCTTGTGCCGCGGGTAAAATGAGCCAGCCACAACCCACGCTGAGGATTCGATGGCACACCAGGTGAAACGCCGCCGCTGGCGAGCAGCGACAACAGTGAATAGGTTAGTACGGAGTCCAGAGCCACCATGTGAGTCAGCGACATATGAAATCACCAACAGTTCAAATTGTCCCTTAGAGGCCGTGGAATCATACTTCAGGCAGTCCGGTTTCTGTACGGCGCTAAAGTTTTCAGTCACGATCACATCACCTATCCACCCCCAGTTAAGGCTGAAGCGGTAGTGTTCCATGCTGGGTGGGGGTCAACCTTCATCGCCAACTGCTCACACAGCATCCACCTGTTGCACAGCCCGTTGATCGGCAGCTGTTCACCAGCCAGGCCGGTCTGCCGCATGATGACCTGTGTCCTCCTGCCAGGTGTTCCGAGTTCATGCCATTGTGTTCGCATTGAACGCATTGGTACAGCTCCATACTTGCCAGTGCCATCTGCAAGCCTTTGGATGGACATCAGCTTTAGAGAGTACATCACAGAGGGTAGGCCCGCAGCACCATCTCTGTGAGATGCACTGGCATGCAGGTGCCGCCGTGGTAAATATACATAGGCAGAGTATCTCAGCAGAGCCGAGATAGGCTATTCGTCACCAAAAGCCGCTTTAAGCTTGCCGGTGTACTGGCATCAATTGGGCAGGAAAGGCAAAATGTGGCGACGTTTCGATTAACATGGCATTTAAATGAGGGTATGTCCATCATGTGGACAACTGCCAGCCATGTGGTTACAATCTGGTAGCACCTGGTGCATGAGGTGTCCACAGCAGGACTCCAAAGTTCATGCAATCGCATCTGTGATAACGCGCAATTCATTTTGGGATAATGGCACACTCTGGATGGTTAGTGTCCCTCATCGCGGCGCACCCACCAGTGAATGCATACCGGCCGTACGACGCGCATCCCATGCAATAGCCTTGCTGGTATGGATATAAGGAGCGTAATTACTGCAGGCCCAGCCTCCATCAGTGAAAGCAAAGTCAGTCGAAATGCATTGTGTGTAAGGCGACAGCTTGGACCTGAAGTTCATTACGCCGCTGCCATTACTGTATATTCACTTGTACACACCACTGGATTTGAACCCAGTATTGTGTGCGGCAAAATATACTGCTGGCATGGCAATTAATAGGGTGAGCTACAGAGTCACTGTTGCAGCAGGTGTACTTGGAAAATATGTTTGCACACACATACAGGCTGTGACAAACAATTTCTACATCCTTCAGTACGTGCATAGCTTTATATGGATGTATGTGTGCTCCAGGGATCTAGTTCAACATGTATTTGGCCAATAATGCTTTAGAAGGTGTTATTTGACATGCTGTTCATGAAGGGCACAATTAACTGCTATCACAGTGCTCAGTTACATGGAATAGTATATATGTTTGGCTATCTAGTGTTGTAGTATTGCACCAGGGTTCAGGGTACACTTCCATTGTAAGCACATTTGTGAGGCATGCTGCACCAAGCATCTCCACTCAGACACTCTTAATGTGGCGATTACTATGACTTGTTTAAAACACCTATGTTAACAGTCTTGTGGCTTGGCAAGTTAATGCAGTGGTCCACAGGTACGTAGTCATGGGTTCAAAATATGAGACAGATGTTTATTTTATAAGTGTGTATTACAAGTTTAAAAACAGATATAACTAATAAAGCTCTATTTAGCTGATCTTAGTGAAGCTGCACAGCTTGGCGTACTGCACAGCACCATGCTAAGAAATATAAAGAAAAATGGGGAGATAGGAAAATGGTGAAATGGGGTGCAAGAAGAGGTAAAAACATAGTGACAGGCAGGCAGGGATGTGCAGGAAGGGTGTAGGAAAGAACCATAGCTACCCATTTCTTGTACAGAATTAACTGTGCACTTTGACAAATTTTGTACGAGTTTGGACTCTCAACACCAGAGAGAGGGGAAAGGACAACATAACTGCATTGTCATGCAAATTGGGCCAAATTATGGGTAGCCAGTGGACATGTTTTCAAAATGGAGAGCTATGTATTGGATGATAATTCTTTTTTGTGGGACAGAGGCCCTTTTTTTTAAGGTGACAGTGGAATGTTGGGGCAGGGATATAGGTATATGGGGTGGTAAGTTTGATGGGTGAGGATGCATTCACAGACAAACCAAACAGCAGACAGTGGTGGTGTGCGACACATGAGGGGGTAAATACATTAGATAGGGAGGGAGTTGTGGAAGTCAGGTCCCATGGGCCACCAGACAGCAGCAGCATGACTCAAATCCCCACCCATGGGACTGTTGGTACTGCTGCTCACTTCCCAGAAGTTGGCAGTGCTGGAGGCTGGGGGACAAGTCCAACCAGCTCCACCAGGTAGTCAAGCGTCTGCTTAATCTGGCTCAGGCATCGGTTCACTGGTGGACACACAATCCTGCAGATCAGGAATGATAGCTCTCAGAGGGGAGCCGGGCCCCATACCCTGAGGAGGTGGTACCCGATGCCTCGGGTATTGCAGGGACTGTGGAGGGGGCACTACTGGTCTGGGCTCCAGATGTACTGTGATCCAGAGCCATGGCCGGTTTAGGCAAGGTAGGGCTATCAGCCAGAATCAGCCTACCTTGACTTGCTGTGGTGGATGAGGTATAGCAATAAGTTCAGGTTAGTATTAAGCAAACCACGGTTAGTATTAACAGAATGGAACATATTTTTTAAGTAATCCAAATACATATCAATGTACAGTTTGTGTAACACAACAGTAAATAATATAACAGTCAGTATGGTAACAGCATACCAGTACAAGGTAAACTAAAGTGCCAACAACACAGTTAGTTTAACAAATGTGTTAATATTGCATCATAATACACAGCAATAATTAACCACAATATCAAACATATAGTTAAAATATATTATGAAATCATAACAAAACATAATAATCAACCAATATATTTCCAAATATAGTTAGTGTAACAATATATGTTAATATTAAATCATAATAACAATAAACAGTAATAAATAAAGATAAGGGGCAGGGAGAAAGAAAGAGACATTCCATTACTGACATTGCAAATTCCATCTCTGAGAACCTGATAATGTATACTCTAGAGGTGTGTAGTGTCAGTTAAGAGTACAGTGACTACAATCCCCCTACAGCTGATGTGGCATGTCCATACCTCTCAAGCTATTCCCATAGGTCAGCATGGCCTAGCAATGACAAATGCAGGTGTACCACTATACAGAAAAAGTTTTATATAATCTGGACATATAACTACTCAGGTGTTCTGCATATGGATTTGGTAGTATATTACATACCAGATAATACTTTATCTGGTAATTGTGTAACAGATGGATTAGGCATTTTACATTATATTACCGGAAATCATGACACTTGAGAGGCATGTTTGTATACAGTAAGTAAACTAGGCAGGAGTCATGCCTTTGTTAGCAGGCATGGTAGCGGAATCCAGTAGCTATGACTGCAAGGGATATCTAAACTAATGTAGTAATTTACTGCAGCAACTTAGCCTCTATGTCACAGCAGTTTTAAGTGTTTAAAATGATTACTTATTAGGCTTTATTCTCATGTATTTATAACTCAGCAAAAGGCAGGTTACTGTTTTACACTGCTTTGATATTGAATATTGCATACATTTTTAAGATATGAATGTGAAATTATGTCATATTGTGTAACCTATCTATGCCATCCTTAGGTTCTTCCACTTTAAACAGGCATGTATTATGGCTTTGTTAAGTAATAGATGCTGCTGGTTTCTTTTATTATTATTCTGTTCTATTCCCATAATAGACTTTCTGCATAAATGACTAAAAACTGTCTATGTCAATTAGGGCATTCAGTTTCTATTTAGCTGAAAATCAAGGCATTAATCAACAGTTTTTAGCAAGGTTTGCAGTTTCACTTAAGGAGGAGTCTATTTTTCACCATTGTTAAGCAAGCTGATGTCATGTTTGGATGCTCATACATAAATAATATGAGCTCAGAATTACATCACAGTGAAATTAAGTTGACGCCTTTAGCTGGAAATTGATATAACATCTGGATGTAGAGTTTCCTTGTAAAAAGCCTTTGTTAATTTTGTCTCAGTTTCACTGTTATAACATATTTCTGTTGCATATACTCCAATACTAGTTTTTTACCACTCTTATTGACTCTGTCATTTATTTGTTTATACATGCATGTTGTTGCTGTTGCTGAAAACCAGGTTAGGTGTACTAAGCTTATGTCTTACTTGCATGGGAGATGCAAGGTGGTATTTATATGGAGTAGGAACAATTTGGATAGTACACGGGGGGGGGTGCTATGGGGTCTTCCTGAGGTGCCACAAACTCAGGCAGATGGGACCTCATTTTACTATCTCTGTTAAAGAACAGGATCCCCAGGACTGGCACCCAGGAAACACTGCAGTATCATTATTAAAATAAATCCAAGCACTTGGTATAGGAATAGAGCCTGCAGACATCAACTCCTCTAGCATCAAAGGCAGGTTTGCTACCTCTTACATGACCTACAGTTGTCTGCATACATATTTTGCCCATTCCAGTCTTCCCAGTGTGAACTGCCATATGCTATTGTAAGACTACTGCTTCATTAAAAACACTAGCCACATTCAGTACTTTAATACAGTTTTTAGTTTAGATATTTTACTACACTGAAAGGAATGGACCACATTTTGTTAGTAACAATATAGATAAACTTCATGAACTGAGTATTGTTTCAGCCTTTATGTTTTGGTAAGGATACTCTTCTCAGCCATCGATGTTCTTTTTAATTTATCCATCTGTTTAGTGTTTTTATTACTGCAATAGGAATGGTCCCCAGTTTTAAGGCATGGTAACAGTGAAGTTCATGAAATTAGTATTGCTTCATTCTTTGATATTTGCCAATAGAATTCTTCTCAGCATTGCCCCTACTGTACGTCATATGAACCTACCTGTAACAGCAATATGTTTAAGTATCCTTGAAAATTTTTTATTAGTCTTGCTACTCTATCTAATACTGGAATTGTCTGAGTGTCTCTTTTTCACATTGCTCCAGGTGCTGCTAGCATTTCCTGGTATTTTATCTCTTTCACTTTGCAGGACACTAACCACCAAGTGCTGTTATTGCATTGAATATTTTGCTAGTTTTTCCTGCTTCTTCTTCCTTAACTGATGGTAGTGGATTATCACATGTAATCAGCACTTAACTTTCAGTGATTCTTTGTGGCACACACTTCCATTGCTTCTCAGCTCCCTGGATGTGTACTGTTTCCACAACTAACAATGTACTACTTTTGTAACATTATTGCACCTTTCAGTGTACAAACCCTCAGCCATGAGTATATCACAATCAGTAATAAAATATAAATCCAGTTCCAGTTCTGTACTGTAGAACCTGTATTTGTCTCTATCTTATACTCCTTCTACAGTCTATATAAACCAGCCCACTGTCTAGAGCAGTCTTTACAGTTTCATATTTTGGTTTATATTCACTTCTACTTACCTATTCTTTATCCAGTCTTGGTCAACATGCGGAGGTCTTTCCACTATACTTCTGAGCTTTCCTTTTTTTTTCTTCTGGTCATGATCTTCATATTCTTTCTTCTGCTTTTTGTATTTCCCATTACTATCTTTTTTTTCCCCCACTTCTGATTAATTTCTAAAATGCTTCTGCTAGTCTGAAAGTACAGTTGTATAGTAGAGGTCTTACTTTCCTCACTGTTGCAGTATTCCTTACAAAAGGGATATCCTGACAATAACAGCCATACAGCTGGCCATCCTACAAAAGCCTTTTTTCCTTCCAGGCATCATACGTCAGACTTCTGTACCTTAAACCTTGAACCTAAGAAATAACTTGCACACAAGTGCCAAATTATTAGAACTTAATTACCCAGAAGAACTAGAGCAATTAAGGTCACGAGAAAAGAGATTACTGAAATAGTCAGAAGGAAGAAAACAGAAAACAGCCCATGGCCAGAGGAAAAGGAAAAAACACAACAGGGGAAGAAGGGATGGAAGGACAGATGGAATACTGCCAAAGTGAGAGGTAGGACATCTACAGTTACACTAAGTTTGTACACAAATGTACTATGTCCTTCCTTATCACTGCTGCAGTGTTCTTTACAAAATGAAAGTACTAAAGCTACTGGAAATCATGCAAGGAGTAAGCTACAGAGGAAACCATGAATGATGGAGCTGGAAAATCCTGCTCGAGTCCCAGGGACAACATCCAACTTTTAGTGCTTAGTAAAAGTATACATAGAGGACCAAGTTGTACCTTCCCAAAAGGATCTGGCATCAGTACCCTTAAAAAAGTCACCAAAACAGGCAACTGCCCCAGTGCAATGAGCATGAACAGAAAGCTGATTGCCAAGAAAAGAATAACAAAGAAATGTCTGTAGAAATCCAAGAGGAAAATGGTTTGCTTAGAAATAGCTAAACCCGATTTTGTGGCTAGAAAGAAACAAAATGTAGATCAAATTCTCTAATATCTTTAGTTTTGTCTAAATATCTGTGTTGCCTATGCATACCCAAATAACAGAGATCCGTTTAACTGCTGTTGAGTGGAGGAAAAAAATGTAAGCTATTGATCACTTTAGGCATAAAAGAAGGATTCATCCAAGAGACATTATCTCTGTGGAAAACTAGAACAGGAAGAACTGCGATTATGGCCTGAAGTTCAGAGATTTTTGCTACAATTCAGTGCCATGAACAGGACATATTTCCATGTACACAATTTCAAATCAGAAGACTTACATTTTCTAGAAATAAAACAAAATGAATGTCCCAAGAATGAGGTATCAGTTTTCTTGGAGGCCATTCTTTCAAAAATTGTTTAGCCTCAAACTGCAGAGAAACTGGTAGATCCACAGGCAGACAAGCAGAAATGACCGTCAAATGAGCTTGAGCAGAAGAGTATGCCAGGCCCAAATTGACAAACTCAGACACATTTATTTATTTATTTTTATTTATTGACATTTGATTACTGGAAAAGTCCAACTGGGTAGAAGCCCATTTTCAGTGAAGCCCCAGGGAGAAAAGCTCCAAATTATTACAAAACATTTTAATAATAACTATACAATCTTCAAAAATAAAACAAAAACATCTGCAGATTAAATAATTTAACAAATTAGACATAATATAAAAAACAGTTTAAGAATTTATACAAGGTATATGACAATCATTTAATATTACAGACATTTTTGGCAGTTTGGAGACAAAATGTGACAGGAATTGCAATATGAATTGAGGGAAAAACAGGCTTATGGTATCTTTAGGGAGAAAGGCAGGGAACAGAATTACATATCAGTAAGCGAGAAAGGAAGATTAAGGAAGTAGAAGTAATGAAAAGGTACTTAATCATATTTAGGGATATCGTTTATCTTAGATTTGAGCAAGAGCAGAGCCAGATTTCAGCTAGGAAGTCTTTGAGAGTGGTTTTGACAGATGGGAGGGAGGGTATAGACCTAATGGATACAGGTAAGGAGTTCAAGGCCTTAGCAACCTTGTTCAAGTACAGACAATGCCCAGCAGATTTTCTAGGTTTGTAGACAGACAGGAGTTTTTGGTCACTGGATCACAATGACCAACTGGAAATATAGTTGTGCAGAATGGTTTTTAGTGATGGACAATCAGATGGATGTTGAATAATTTTATAGGTGACAAGAAGTTGTATATATGTTGGTTCGAACTTTCACATCAACTAATTTACACTTTTCATTGCTATACAGTGGTGGGTTCTGAAAGGGGTATGTACTGGAAATTTAGCAACTTTGTTGTACCATTTTTCAAATTTTAATTTTTATGAAGTCTGGAAGTTAGTAAGGATGGGAGCACCATAAAAAGAGTGGGGGGGAGATAAGTAGTGGCAAGTGTTGTTTTAGTTTCACTGGTGAGAAAGTTTTTGGCTCTGTAAACCATCCCTAGTTTTTGATGTGTTTTTCTTATGCAATTTTGTATATGCATGTCAAATGCAAGATTATCATCTGCTATCAGCCTTAATAATTTGCTATGAGAAGTGACTTCAATGGTTGTATTATCAAGAGACAGGACTTAAAGGGATATGGGGAAAATGTATTAGTTTGGTCTTTCTTTGGACTGAGCATGAGTTATGAGTCATGAAGCCATGTTCAGTGGCTGTTAAAGCTTCCCGAGTAATTTTATGGAGGTGTACTATGTTATCAGGTGTGCAAATGAGAGTGGAATCATCTGTGTATTGTATTATAGTGGCTTGTTGTGTGGAAGTATACAGGGTGTTGGTGAAAATGTTAAAGAGCAGGGGACCAAGGATAGATCCTTGTGGTACACCGGTGGTGACTGGGAGGTAAGGAGAATGCATAAGAGTTCCAATTTACTGACTGATACCTATTGGACAGGTAGCTTTTCAACCACGGAAGGGTGGGCTGAGAGTGCCAATTTACTGACTGATACCTATTGGACAGGTAGCTTTTGAACCAAAGAAGGGTGGGCTGAGACAAACCTAGTGAGGACATTTGAAGTAGGAGTTTGCTGTGACAAACTGTTGAAAGCTTTAGACAAATCTAGAAATAAGGAAGAAACTAGTTTGCCATTATCTCTAGCTTTATTCACAGTATCTATATAGGTTAGAAGGGCAGTGCTAGTAATATGGGATGGATGATAGCCATGCTGTGTAGGGGATAGGAGTTCTTCCTGCAGGATATAGTCTAGAAATTGTTTTGGAATACATTTTCAAGTATGTTGGTGAGGGGAAATGTCTGTTGAATTTCCTCCTTTAAACAGAGGGATAAAGTGCCACTTTTTCCAGAAAGAGGGAATTCCTTGATATAACTATAAGGATTGGGAGACAGGATAGGCAATGGGCTTTTTTTTTGGATA
>NW_025051659.1:0-12102 GCF_019279795.1 Protopterus annectens | reverse complement strand
TGTATGGATGTAACCAGGATATTTTCCAGAGTTTGGACAGTCATAGTTCTTTCAAATAAATTGATCTGTTTTATGAGGAATGGAGATTGGGATAGCAATAGCATCTTCTGTGAGTTTCCAAGAAATAACTAGGGGGAGTAGGTCGGCCAAGTTGCCAGCAGTGAGATTTTAGCTTAGAGCATGCTGCTTGATTGAAGTGGTGGAAACCTCTTTTTGAGGGTAAATCTTTGTATTAATGTTATTTTGAAAAGTTGGGGGAGCAGTGAGGAAGGAACTGTCCTGTGATACTAAGGATAGAATCTGAGTTCTAAGTGGGGTGGGGTAAATTGTGTTTCGGTAGGAACTTCAGTGTCAAGTGGTGGTTGGTTTGGGGGGAGCCTGGGTGGATTTTAGTAGCTGGGTTTGTGCATTTTTCCAAACTTTTTTGGAGGTTGTGTTGGTATTTATGGTTGTGGCCGTCGCATAGTAGGATATTTTTGTCCAGCCTAATGCATTTTGCACAGTAAGGCAATAAGTTCTTGAGGTACTTAGTTAGGACTTTGTGTTTCTTTGTTTTTGAGAGAGTAAAAGCCAGGCAGTGTCTCCTGTACTTGGAGGATTTGTTTGGTTTCTTTACTGAGCAGGCCAGGGGTTGTAGAGGTTCTAACCTTGATTTTGCACAATAGGCGTTTACAGTGTCTAGTGTTGTAGAAATGTTTTGTTGAAATATGGTTACAGCCTAGATCCAGAAGTGGGAGGAGGTTTTTAGGGGTCCAGTCACAGTTACAGAGTAAAGTATTGAGGACCCTCAGGAGAGAATTTTTTGTGTTTCTATGGTGGATATAGTTGGAGTGGTTTTGCATATGCTTGTTCTACTACATATAAAGTATATTATGTTGTGGTCACTTATGGGTCTGGGAGACTGCCAGCGTGGGGGTACAATGTGGGGTTGTTAGTTAGGACCCAGTCAAGGATGGATTCCCTTATAGATTTTTTATCACATCTAGTTGGAATTTGGACTAGCTGCTGTTATCCATGGAGATTTATTAGATTACTTGGTGGTTCTGATATCCAGGTGAACCAATCTAGGTTGAAATCCCCCAGAATAAGGGTTTCTTGTGAGTATGTGGAAGAACACCAGGATAAGAAGTCTTCAAGGCTAGCAGGTGTATTACCAGATGGAATATAGATCACAATTGTGGTGATGACCTTTTTAGGGTGAAGTTGAAGTTGTGAGATAAGTATGTCCCAATTATTGGGGGAGGGGTAGGTGTTTGGTGATTGACGTACAGTTAAGTTGGATTTATACAGTAAGGCAGGTCCACCCCCTTTATGAAGTGGTCTGTCTTGTCTAATGATATTGTAGCTGGTAGGGAGAACTTCTGAGTTAGCTATGTTTTTATTTAGCCAGGTTTCTGTTAAAGCAACTATGTCTGGGGAGTAGAAAATTGTGGCCTGGAGTTCAGGTATTTTATTTCTGATACTTCTAATATTAATATTTAACATTAAAAGATGGTTGGTTTTGCTGCTGTTGTTGATTTGCTCAGGGATGAAGATAGTGGGTTTGTTATGTTCTGGCATTTGTGTTGGAGCAGTTTGTGTTGGACAGGATGGATTTGGGCCTGGGTTGGGGTAGATATCCCCACTTATGGTGAGCCTGGTGTTAAAATGTTGATACAGATGTTGGAGTTTGGAGAGTGTAATCGTGTGTGTTTTGGAGTAGGAATGAGAGCATATGTGTTTAGTTCTGAATTAATCCGTTATAGTTCTTGAACAATTGGGCAGATATTATTATACTGTGGTGTCTTTATATGAGAGTGCATAATGTAGTGTTGTGCTACTAAGTTTAGGGATATTACTAGAGTGATAACTTGTGATGTTATAGAGAGTTATGAGAAGACAGACTAGACTTAGTTGTGTGATAGTCATGGTTATAAAGTTTGTTGGTTCTAGGTGGGGGTCTGAAGAGGAATTACAGGGTTGCAGTATATGTAGATGGGTAAGTAGTGTGGGTGATGTAAAAATGCCTAATGGGAATGAGAGTGATTGGGAGTATTTTGTGTGGAGCAAGTTGGTGTGGTATAATGTGATCTGACTTGAGGAGCTGTGATTGGTGGAGGTGATGTGAGGGTGAGCTGTGGGTGTGGCTGTGATTACTATAAATGTAGAAGTAGTGGGGGTGGGAGGAAATAGGGGGCAGGGGAGCAGAAAGAGCCCGAGTGTTAGCGAGGGTGAACAGAGCGGGGCAGAGCCCACCAAGACAAGAGTAAAAAGTAAGTATTACTTTACAAATCTGAATACGATAAACAAATTCCTGAGGTCTAATGGCTTACCAGCAAGCAGAATGCAATTGCTCAAGAGCACTTGTGTCCTGGAGGGAGACTAGAAATTTAAAGATGGTTCCATGCTCAGCAGGATTCTAATATAGACTTAGTATTGGGGGAGGGAGATAGCACAAGGGGTGTAAACCAGGTGTAATGCAAAGAAACCAGTGGAAAACTATCAGTGAAGGCCTCAGAGGGGGTAAGTAAGCATTCAAACTACCTGTAAAGTGAAGAAGAGAAGAGACAGCAAACTTTATTAAGGTTGGGAGTGTGTCTTCACATTGACTTGCTGATTAGTAACCAGTTTGTGCACAGATTAGAGTAGGGAAATACATTACCAATGAAGGGGAATGTACAGTGAGGCAAATAAAAAGGTGGGCCTCCAAGTGATACAAACTAAGGCAGAAAGCACTGAGAGGGCTGCTTGATGGTTAAGTTAGTCACAGGGATCTGAATTAAGTGTATACTGTCTATTTGACAGTTAGGATTACTGCACTAGCTGGGGGGGAATACAAGGCTACAGCAGTCATTTTTATTAGCACAATGAGAACTACTAAGAAACTCTGCTAATGTAATAGCTTCACTCTCATAAAACATACAAGTAGAATGCCTGGGTGGACTGATCCTGCTCTTGAGGCTCAAATGTATATCATTGTTTAGTTTTGCAGTACTGATTCCTTCTTATACTGTATGGGTGGAGTGGTAGCCGCAGACTGCAGATTTGCTTGAGTGTGCTCCTGCTCTTGAGGCTCAAAATGTATATCCTTCTTTAGTTTTGCAGTACTGATTCCTTCTTATACTGTATGGGTGGAGTGGTAGCTGCAGACTGCAGATTTGCTTGAGTGTGCTCCTGCTCTTGAGGCTCAAAATGTATATCCTTCTTTAGTTTTGCAGTACCCATTCCTTCTTATACTGTATGGGTGGAGTGGTAGTCACAGACTGCAGATTTGCTTGAGTGTGCTCAGCAAGCAGAATGCAATTGCTGAAGAGCACTTGTGTCCTGGTGGGAGACTAGAAATTTAAAGATCAAGATAAGAAACCTGTTACTAGTAGTGTCCCACAGTGCTCAGTGTTGGGACCCATCCTATTTGGTATATACTCCTCTGAAGTGAAGGCCAATATTGGGGGCTCTGGCTCACCAAGTTCACTGATGACTGCAAGTTGGGAGCAATCATTGAATTGCCAAATGATGTTGGCATCCTATAAACAGGCCTAAAAATGACAAACAACTGGTGCTAAAATCATGGTCTGAGACTAAATACTAAAAAATGCTAATCATACCCTTCAGTAAATAATATATCTCTGCAAATTATAATATTGCTAACACACAGCTAAAAGTAGACCCAGTGGTGAGGGACCTAGGTTTACAGATAGATAGTAACCTAAATTTTGACTACCAGGTAACTACGATAGTGAGGAAATCCACTGTGTGGCTCAAATTATAAGTAAAGGCATGCCATCAAGATCAAAGGAAGTCATAGTACCATTGTAGTCGGCCCTCATCAGGCTCATAATCGAGAACAATGCTCCCTTCTGTATGTACTAACCAGGAACTTACTCCAAATGGAGCATCCGCAGAGGTTTCTCAATAAAAAATAGAAAGCATGAGATGTGTATGCCTTATGTGGACTGACTAAAGGCCCTACCCCTTTACTCCATCTCATATAGTTTATTGAAAGGTGACTGATGCCTCACCTACAAGGTAGTTTCTGATACAGCCCTTATGCCTGACCTACAAGGTATTTTCTGATCCAGTCCTTATGAAAATGTTACATATTTGCAAGACAAATTGTACAAGGGTTATGCATTCCATGGACCTGAAGCTTATTTTGACTCTAACAGAAGTTGCTGGAGAGGCAGATTGATATTCCAAAGGCTACTTTGTCTATGGAATAAACTTCCCATCTTCATAAAACAGTGTGTCCGTCACTCTCTTCAAAAACAATTTGAATAAATGGATGGGGAACTGTAAATTCTCTCCTGGGATGCTACCTATGTCCTTTATGGACAGAGGTAGTCTGTAAAATGATTCAGGGCTTCAACACCCAAAGATCCACTACCCCAATATTACCTCATCCCATATCTGGGAAATTAAAATATAATGTTGTCATATCCTGGGTATTATTGGCTAGGCTTGTAAAGGCTCTTGTGCCATTAGCCTATGACTACCATGATGGACTGAGACTAACAATTTATATGTCTGAGTGGTGCAGAAGAAACAAGAATAAGCTTCCCGAGTAAGAAGAAAATAGACTACAGTATGCCATGAGATGCTCTAGTTTGAATATCAGCCAAAGGTAATGCTGAGAACAGCAAGGTGCATTATTAATCACCTGACAACTACAAGTATTTATTAGCTGTAGCTGGGATAAACATTTTAGGTGAAATAATGGTACAATGAATATCAAAGTAATATTCATGTCTAGGTAAGTAAGATCATTACAAAAAATGCAATCACTGATTTTCAGTATCTATTCAGTTATAAGACAAAACAGCCTATAATACAGTATTAAGCATTGTTACTTTCTAAGAGGTAACATGCTTTTATTAATAATTTATTGCCTTGTAGTACATTTTGATGATTCAAAGCATAGGTAGAGAAATGACACATAAACATGTGCATTATTAAGTAATCATACAAATGATATAGTCAAGGTGTTTACAGCACATACAAGGACATGATCGAGAACCAAGGTGACAACAATGTGGTCAAAAACATGGCAGAGACATACAGACAGATGGAGATATGCCCCCTGCAAAAATGATTAGGCTTGTTTTATTTGTTTTTCACCACAAGTGCAGTTGATGTATTTTCACAATATTTTTAATCTCACTAATGTGAGCAAGAAGAGGAAGACATGCCCCCACAGGACCCATGTTAATGCCCATTCCTCAGATTTCATCAGTCAGGTTTCACAATAAGGTTAACAAATATAAAAAGAATCACATATGCATATATAAAATGATAGAATCCACATTTGTAGAATGTTTTTTGTGGGTTAAAAAAAGAAAGAATGCACAAATGAGTGAAGGCTCACATGTGTGAATCACATATGGTTGAATTTAGTTTTGTATAGTGTAGGTAAGTAAGAGTGTACAGGAAAACTAATGTTTGAATTTAAAAGTGGTGCTTGTGAAGATGTGTAAGACTGTGAATAGGTGGTTGTGAATATGTAAGTGTTAGCAGGTTGGGGTTAGACTTAGAGTAAGGGTTAGGTAAGAGGATAAATTCAGTGTTGTGCACATTTTGTGCAATATGTGCTCTATGGCCTTTTGTCTTGTGCAATGGTACTGTTAGTGAAAGAGATTTTGTTAACCTGTAGGGTTTAGAGGCAGGGTTAGGGCTATAATTAGGGTTAGCACATGTGTAAGAGGGTGCAGGGGAACATAAGGAACTGCTGATCCTGAAAAGCATATGTTTATTGTGATCTTTCTGCTATTTATACATCAGTTGGGGTTAATTTTATCAGAAGGTGTGCTATAGATGGAGAAATAGACATTTTGGATTTCTCTTCTATGGTACATCTTCTGATAGGTCTGAAGCAGAGCAGGTAAACCAGAAAAAGAAGAAAATACAGAGCTTCTGAGTCTGAAGCAGACAGACAACTCTCCATGGCAACTAATAAGAAGAAGCTGCCTCCAGGAATTTATCAGGTTCATTGCCTCTTTTGGGAGTTAGATTCCCGGTCTTTGGGTACAAGGAAGGTTCTGAGGAAGAGTTTATGGGAAGTTACACTTGAAGGACAAAAGCAGTCTAGATAATGTCTTTTTAAAGGGGTAGGAGCTGTTATCCTGCAAAGATGAAATTAATGGAATTACTCCTGCATCTATGGTACAGACTGCTGGACAGAATGTGTGATATCTGTAAGTACAGTTTAATGGTCAGCTTTGGGATAACCCTCTGTAATCAGTATAAAGGAATACTGAAATTGTATTGACTGAAAAAAAAGTCAGCACTGAACTGAACTTCATAAAGAATTTTTCTGCACTGTTTTATAAATGGACTAGCCCTGCATTTGTATTTGTTGAAACACAGTAGTAGAGTATTTGTGGCTAGGATTCTCTTCTGTTACTCTCCATAATTTTTGCAAGAAAGTGATTTTATGTTCATCTTTGTAAATAGTGCCCAACATAAAACTAAAAAGCTGGTTTTGGAGATTATTTTTGTTGATGCAAGCACAGCAAATTGCTACAATATATAAACATGTAGTATATGTTTAAAAAATGTCAAAGTTTGAGAACTTCTAATTTCTTATAGTTGAGACCATAAGATTGAAGTTTTTAAACTTCAGAATGTAAATAAAAAATCTTGTTTTATGCTTTTGCAGGAGGACAAGCACCCCCCTGCACCCCCACCCTCCCTGCTAATGAAATATACCAACTCTGAGATCGCACTACAGTGAGGAAAATGGTAAATATAACATTCCACGCTGTACAGCGATCTCCATTTAAACGGTTCGAAGTTTCTAAACTTTGATCTTATGGTCTCGACCATAAGAAATTAGAAGTTTTGAAACTTCAAAATTTAGTAGACTCATATATATATATATATATATATATATATATATATATATATATATATTGACATACACGCACACACACTGTATATTTACCCTTTCATGCAACTGACATAGATCTTCAACTTTTGCACACAGTGAACTATCTAACAACAATATCCCATTTTTTATTTAATACCATTTGAAATACATTTCTTTTCTGACACTGATTCCTTTTCTGATGCCCTGTTCCCCCACAAATTTATGTACCTTTCTATCCTACAAATAATACAGCTATGGCTTCTTTGCCTAATAAATGTTGCATTTAACACATGCTACTTGCATTATATTAATCAAATATTTCTGTCTGCCATACTGTGTTTTCAGAAGGGCAAATCTACAGTTTGTCACATACTGCTAAACTGAGTCAAAGAACATCACCAGAGTAAAAATGGTAGGTTCTTGTAGTCAATGTTTCGGCATGTCAAAATGGCCCTGTCATCAGCTATGTTATAATCTCATTTTTCTGGCCAACATAGCAGTGAATTACAAAGCTTGGTTTTATGCATGTATGCATTTAAAACATTTTTGAAGGGGTTATCCTGCATCCACCTCACTGGGGGGAGAGACTACACCACATACCTCTAAGAACACAGTATATCAGAGAAAGGGGGCTTTTATGAGGTACAGCATCTACAAACTTTATATATAATCCACCTAATCCTATTTAATCCTATTTAAATTTTCAAAATTTGGAGAAGCACATTTACCCTTCAAGAACTTTCAATGGAATACCATCTGAAACTCATACCATATCAGAACATAGCTTATGCAGAAAATCTTAGTATGTATAATTTCCAGTTGTTTTATGGGAATTGTGCCTAGTGATTCTATTTTCAATTATTTTCTTTAAAATAGGTTTACTGGCCCATAAAGCCCTGCATTAGGATAGCATGAGTTGCTTTAAGGCTTTCCTTTGCCATAAAGTTCCAAATTATCCTCTCTTCTTCTAAAATGGTAGAAAGCTATATAAATCTAGAATATGCGGGAAATATGATGGTGATTGTATAGTTGCTTTATAGTCTGTTCCTGTGAAATATTGTACTTGAATACTAACAAAAGAGTGATCATGTGGAAGAACTTAAAATAGGGCCCAAAAAACTAATATTTCAGTAAGAGTTTATTAATGCCAGCTTAAATAAAACTCATTAATGTATAACTTTTTAGCTTGAACAGTATTTTACTTTTCTATTTTGTATTTTACCCAGTTAGGAGTGATAAGTGGTGCATGAGAAGGAAACATCTAACCTCTTTCTAGACAAATCTAAAATCAAAATACTGATAAGCTTGGCTTTCAAATGGCAAAGCCTACAGGAGTTCCACGTACTTTGCTCCCTCTCTTCCCCAGATACACATGCAAACGCAGATAGATCATAGTTAAAAACAATGAGAAATTTGAGTGTTTCCTTGTTGATCTTTCATAAGTCAATACTTGTCTGGTGTTCTCAGTATAGGCTTCAACAATCCCATACAACTGCCATAAATGTTATGTTCCCATGTGGCAGGCACAAAGGCCTATATGGAGAATCTTGAATCAAGAAGGCTTGTCTACTCCATAGTATACACATCTGCAGCACTGCTACACTAAGGTTGTGCAAACCATATTTGTGTTGGTATAGCAGGAACAACATGCTGTTCAGGAATGGAATTGTTTTTGTGAGAGTAGCTGGCTCTCCCCGGTGTAGTGCAGCTACAAAAACCAGCATACCATGTGTCCTTCCCCAACATGGCATGGCTGCAAAGCACTGCAATCAACACAGACAAACCAGATCAAAGCCTATTTAGACTAGTAATACTTACAGCACAACCTACATCTAAATTTGCACAACTTCTCAAATTTGTCTCGTAATTGTTTATGCTGATTTTATTTTTAATTTTATTTCAATGTTGATTTTGCCTATGCTATGCATAACTTATTTGTACTTTCTGTGTAGGAGTAAACTGTGCTGTCATCTCTGTATTATTCTATCTGCCACTCTTTCACTTTTTCCTAATTATATTAGACCATCCACCTCTAGTATATGCTCATTTTCAGAGATAACTTGCTCTGTGTTTGTTGTTTACCTACAAATAGTTTATTCAGAATATTTTTCATGATGGCTGATAATTGTCGAATGCACTGAAAGCTGCCTTTGTGACTTTGTATGCTTCAGTGTCACCTAACCTGTCAACCTGGCCTGTACTGGTGTAATGCTGTATAACACATTTGTTTCTTAATTCATAAGCTGATTTCCTTCCTATCCTGACACTTTAACAGTGTCCAGTAATTCTGTTCCATGTTCTGCATGTGATCTATGTATTTTGCATGTTTCCTTTGACATTTTTCTTCAGTTCTTGCTACTTTTCATATTAAATGCCTTAGAACAGCTACTTTTATTTGATGTCCACTTCTTGACTGGATTTGTGGTCACTTTTACCCTGAAACTGGATTTTCTTTCACCTTTTTGCTACTTTTTATTCACTTACACAGCCTTTTTTCTAGTAAACTTTGTTTAATTATACCTACTATTAATGTTCCTTTGGCTGATCTGTTACTGAGACTGTCAGCAATTCCTTGTGTAGTGTTATCTGAAGTACATTTGTTTCTTCTATCTTAAGCAATTATTCTTAGATAGAGGCTATACTGACCCATTTTTGGACAGCTTTATTGGGGAGGTCAAGAGTCTTGGGAGTGTGAGATACCCTCCCATTTTGCTTAGTGTTTTTTTTTAATTCTAATACCTCTAGTCAATAGTGTTCAGAAGGTGTTTAACAAGGTTTGATGCTGACATGGTTTTCAGTACCTATTTCATCTGATGCCTGTAGCATTAGGACCATTTTGATTTCAAACTGGAAAATTATTTTGGTCAATAAAGATCTTAGCAATGTGCTTGGTGTGGCACCAAAGTTTAGCTACAAAAAGAACTTTGATATTAAAAAGTTATTTGAGCATGTCCCTATTACTGATAATGGTGATAAAAGGGGCATGTCCCATTGCAATGGATGCAAACAGTGCAGATTTATTTACAAAGGCTCTAATGTTGTCCTTAGGTAAACTGGTTTGCAGTTATGGGCTAAAGGCAGGTTTACATGCTATTTGACATTTGTGGAGTATTTGGCTACCTGTGACTCTTTTTTATGCAGGAAAAACTATTAAGAAATTATGCACACATATTTCTGAGCATCTGTTAGCTATTAAAAATAAGGATGCTTCAAAAGCTCTAGCTAAGCATTCATTAGTTTGCACCAACTTTAGAAAGTTTTTATTTTTATATTGGATTTTGTGACTCCTAGTCCCTTTAGTGGTGATTTTAAAAATCTTTTAGAGGTAAAAGAATTGAATTGGTAGATTTTTACCAGGTTTTAATGAGGCAATCAACATTAAATGTCTCTTAAAAATGTGATTTTTGTTATTTTCAATTTTTAGGTGGCATTTTTTATGATAATTTAAGAAATATTTCATTTTCAGAGTATTATAAGTATTATAGTTTTTATATGTTCTTGTTAAGGATTGTATATGTCAGTGTTCCTTTAAGAATTAAATTTTATTGATCAGTTGAGTGTTTGTAGTCACATGATTTTATTATTGTATAAAAGGAGTTTGTTTTTTATCTTGCACTAAAGCTCTGAAGAAGTTCAACAGAATAAATGAATGGAAGTACTTAGCTTTACTTTGGTCCAGTTGATTGTGTTTTTTTTTTCACCATCTTGCAGCCTCCAGTGAATCTACAGTTTGCCGACTTTCTTTTTGTGATTTATTTGTCTGTTCAGAATACCCTGGTCTTATCAGAGCCTCTTCTACCTCCATGTCTAGTACTCACTTACAAATAAATTTCTGTTTTCTTTACTGCTATAATGAATATCTAGACATCTTTGACATACTTTTTCACTGGTTTTCATCTATAGGTGCTCTGTTTCTGGTACTTTTTGTTATATTTTAGGCAGTACACAATTTTATTGACCAGCATTTATCTTAATAATGTCTGGAATGCTGAAAGTCTGCGATGCAGCATTAAAGGGGTTGCTGCACTCCTGAGTGTGTCATCCTTCAAATGAGGTGCTAAACTGAAATCCAATCTGCTTATGTTGGTGGTAGTCAGGTGGATGTAAAAGACACCTAACAAAAAGAGTTAGAGTCACTTTATTTCATACTTTAACATAAAAACAGTATTTATATATTTACAAAAATTACAGAGTTACAGGCACATATGTACATTTCTTACTATTTGTCATTTTTCTTATATATCTTCATTGTTATTCTTCCATAATTGACCCCCACTCCTTCTTCCAAAACCATAATCTAATTTTTCCCAATATATCGGCCAAAATCCTTTTCCATTAAACAAAAATTCATTCACCCTTTCATTCCAAATGACCCATATTACATAAAATTAACTTTTATCTACCCTGTCACATAATTTTTCTTCTTATTCATATAATATCCATACATAATCATATCTATATTGTTTACCATTAATATACTTAAAAACATTTTCTTCTTCACTACAATATTTTCAGCATTTCACCACTCTTTTATGTTTCAAAACACTTGCTCTGTTGGCTCTTCCTCCCCACAAAATAAGCACACTCTTTCAACTTACTTTTTATATAGCATAATCCCCTTTACTGGTAACTTATTTATTACTATTGTCCATAGGAAATCCTGACACTCTGCTATATTGCTATACTGCATTTTACTTACTCTGATAGCTTTAATCACTTCTTCTGGTAAAATTTCCCATCAATTTCATAATAATATTGTTTATTCTCATTATTATGCCACATCTGTCTATCTTTGTCTGTATCATCAATTTTAGTTTTCCATGATAATATTTTTCTTGGTAACTTTTAATTTCTTCATTCACATATACTTTTTCCTTTTTTATTCTTATCATCTCATAGAATGTTTTATACTTATATTTAAACTTTCTCACAAATAAATTCTCATTCTCTTCCTTTACCCATTTTAATACTCTATACAACTTTAAAGAAGTAGAATAAACAACTGAATTTAGTCACCCCCACCCCTCTTCATTTTCAATCATAGATAACACTCCTGTTTTCACTGGGTTTAATCTTGAACCTCATTTTAAAGACAGCACCAGTTGCACAATTTCCTTTTCATATTTTCCTGGGAGTTACACAGTTGATATTTGTTGTTACAGTTTAAGGTAGCAACTGCAAAAAGATGTCATACATGTACTCAACTTTGCAGTGGAGTTATTAGTTACAGGCAGAATTTTCACCTAGATCATCACTGTTCA
>NW_025051658.1:0-12809 GCF_019279795.1 Protopterus annectens | reverse complement strand
CAACATAGGCAGCCCAACTATTGTACACACAACTGCCATTGGCACAAGGTAAGTCAACACCCAATAGTAATTAAGCCATCAGCATGTGCTGATACCGTATGTATAGGTTCATAGGGTAGGTATCACTTGGCCAACTGCAGAAGTGTTCATAAGCCAGCAAAATGTGTTAGCTTTTGCCCGACCCCATTGATTCATTCACTGTCCCTCTATGGAGCAGAGCCAGTGGTGGGATCCCTGGGATGCATCTACTATTCCCCATCCACTCTTCCAGGTTTCTCTTGCAGGGTGTTAGTGAGGGGCTCTGTATAATGTAGTTAGGGATGTTGTTCCAAAGTATGGGAAGTGTCTGTGACAGGAATCCATCCCTCCAGCATCTTCCAGTTATTGTTGTGGCAAGGTTCAGCTCACTACAGTGTGTGGCTTACTGTGACATGGATTCCCATAGTTGGAGTATATCCATTAAGCCTGAGTTTGACATGGCTGTGTTGGCCAGCAGAGATTATCTCTGAGTAAACGATATGCCACTGAGTAAAGCAGGGGTTTATTCAGTCTGGCTGCATAGGGCATATGTGAGAGGCCAGTAATCCCCTAGGTGAGGTACATTCATGGACCTCCCAGCTGCTGGAAGTGTCTTCTGAGGTACATTCCAAATGGGTTATTATACCCTATGATGAGACTGATGAGTGATGAGTAAAGCGGCACTATAGCCCCAGTATGTCTAAATGAGAACCCTTTAGTAATTAGATGGGCTACATAGAAGGATGTCCTAATTACTTTGGAGATATGATTGTCAAAGGGGAGATCACTATCTACCTTAGTCCCCTGATACCCCATTACCTCGTCCGTATTAAAGTGGCTGTCACTTATGTGCTAATATGTGGGTGCTTAATATTCCACATTGGAATGATTTTATTATTTATTTATTTTATTTTACATTTGTTAACCGGGATGGTCCAACTGGATACATGTCCTTTTTCAGCGGAGGCCTGGGGAGAAAAGCTCCAACAGAGTTACATTGATAATTAGGTACAGTAAATGAGCTGAAAGAACTTAACAAAAACATAGGCTATTTACATACAAGTACAAGACTGCCATTACTATTTCTGAGATTACTACAAATGTAACAATAACATATTAGCAAGGACGGTAGGCAGTATAATGACATAGAGTTAGACAGGATACATATTTCTTTATCACAGTATACAAAGTACTTATCATCTTAGCTAGTTGTTTATGTTTTAGTTAATGGCACAGAGCTGGTCTGGGTTTGAGCAAGGACATCGCCAGTGTGACTTGAAGTGGAGTTTTAGACTATTTTTGAATTGACTTAGAGAAGTTGCAAGCGTGGTGTTATTTGGGAGAGAGTTCCATATTTTACCAGTGGTGTTGGCAAATAGCGCGTCACCACCTAGGTTGAGAGATTTAGTTGTTTGGACAAGGAGTCTGTTTGCTTTATGGAGCCAAGGCAGCTTAGATTGGAGTAGGGAGTCATTAAGTTTTTTAGTGCTGGGGTATTCTCAGGTTGTTTAAGGATTTTGAAGGCCTCTATGAGTTGGGACTGGTGAAGAAGGTGTGGGAATTCTATCCATCCAAGCTTTTCAGGTTAGTACAGTGGTGTGTTCTGTAGGGTAGGCCTGTAATGAACCTGGCAATGTGATTATAGCAGGATGAGAGCTTGGCCAGTTCAGATTTGTTAAGGTGAGTGAGGACAGGAGAGGCATATAGTAGGGTAGAGAAGGTGTGAATGGGCTGTGGCTGCCCTGGCATTGCAAGGAAGGCTTTAATTCTATATAGGGTCCCAAGTTTCTTGTTGACTGACTTAATGGCTTGGTTGATATGTATATCAAATCTGAGTTTATTGTCAATGTTTACTCCTAATAGCTTTGTATAGGTGTCTGGGGAGATGATGGTCCCATTATTGGATTTTTATAGTGAAGTTTTCAGTCGGAGATCTATTGGTTGGGTAGAAGAGAAGTAACTTGGTTTTGTTTGGATTTAAGATCAGAGATGGTTGGCAAGCCAGTTTTCGACTTTGGTGAAGCTATGTTGGGTGTAGTTAGTAGATTTGCAAGGGAGGCATTGGAACATATTATAGTCGAGTCATCTGCATATTGAATGCAGGTGGCTTCAGGATGACTGTTTGGATGTCGTTTATGAAGACTTCCTCGAAAAGAGGAGGTCCTAATATGGAACCTTGAGGAACTCCTATGGTATTTGGTAGTAGGCAGGAGAGCTTGTTTTGCCACATTACTGCTTGTTGTCTCCCAGTGAGGTAAGCTTGAAACCAGTCAAGGGCTGGAGTATCTAGATACAGGGTTTTAAAGTATATAGAAGTAACTGATGGTTTACCATATCGAAGGCTTTCGATAGGTCCAGGAAGAGAGCGGAGGATATTTTTATTATTCGGTTAAGATTAATGTTTTCAGTAAAGAGAGGAGGGCAGTGGTTGTACTATGATGGGGTCTGAATCCATGTTGAGAGTCTGTAGTAGTTTATTTTGGGTTAGATAGAGCATTAGTTGGTTGTTGCATGCACTTTTCCATAATTTTGGCAAGTGGTGATAGTATGGCTATAGGTCTATAGTTGGATAGTTCTGTGGATGAACCTCCTTTGTGGAGTGGAATAACATAGGATATTTTCCAAATTGAGGGGATTGAGGCCTTGGTTATGGTTCTGTTAATTAGGATTGAGATAGGGTAGGCTACGACATCTGCAGCAATTTGCAGGTATTCAGCCGGCAGAAGATCGGCTGAAAGGGTGGTTGGCTTCAGTTTTTTCAAAAGGGATCTGATAAAGGATGTGGACACTGGTTGGAAGTTAAAACAGAGTGGTGAGTCGGGTATAGTGTTTATAGAAGTGTGGGGAGGAGAAAGTTGGTTAGCTAATGACTGGATGGTTTCTGTGAAGAAAGTATTGAATGAGTTGGCTATATCTTCTTGGCTCTTGTCAGATAATGTTCCTGGGGTCGGAGTAGTGGATTTGCCTGGTTGGAGAAGTTTGCGTTAAACAACAAAAAGCAAAAACTGGCGAAAAAAACAAACAAAATAGCCACACGACCTTGCTCCAGCAAAACAGTCAGGCGAATTCCAGAGTACTAAACGCTAATTTTATTTGTGAACGTTTTCGCCTTGCTGCAAAAGCTTGGCTTCTTCAGAGTTCAAACAGGGTAAAATGAATAAGACAAGTTTAAATACTCAAAGGAAGTGATGTCATAAAAAAACAATTTTTAAAAACCATTTTAAAATCTTTTGTTTTTTGCTTACTACTACTTTAAAAACCATTAATAACAACATGTTTTAATTTGCAAAAAGTCCCTCTTATCAAAAACTTATATTATATACAAATTAGCCTTGACGACAATCGGAATTTAAAAAGCAACAAGTAAATAAATAAAACAGATGTGTCAACCCTTAGTAAAATCCTACCATTTAAAACCATGTATGTACTATATAAATGTTGGATATAAAGTCCTTAATTGTAACAAAAGTTAACGTAAATAACTTTTTAAGTTTTAAGACAGGTAAGATGTTACAATTATCGTTCAAACCAGGAACATGGAAGGCATCTGTTCTAAATTGCCACTCCAGTTCCTTCAGTTCTAACAGTAATGGAAAAGGTCCCCTCTAATTGATGCAGGATCTGATCTATAGCCATAAAGAAAAAGCTATGCCCTGGGAAATCAATCAGCTTAGAGAGGGCATTATTAGGATTTTCCATCATTGCATACTCGTGTTCTGTGAACACGGTCACGCATCTAGGTCAGTCTTTCCTATGTAGTAAGACGGGCAGCAGTTACAAAAAGCAACATACACTACTGCTTTACTGTTACAGTTTGAGGGCTTCCTGAATTGTATTTCTTGTCCCTTATAGTAAGTCTGACCAACCTTAACAAGATTACATCTATTACAGGAACCACATTGAAAACATCCCAGCCTTTATTGGGGGTTAAATAGTGTACCAATATTGTTCAACTGTAGTAGTTCCTTCAGATTTTACTCCTTTTAAAACAAATTACTACTACCAAATTTTTTAGCCAATAAGGGATTATTCACAATAAAATCCCAATTCTTCTGAATTATAGATACAATATCATTAGAGTCAAAGCTGAATGTGGTGATATAACAGGTGTGGGGTCAAACCTCTTTCCTTCAGTAGATCTATCATTTTCACTACTACAAACTAATTCTTGCCCAGGGGAAGATGTCAAAACCTCTACCTCTGTATTATTTGATAAAATGGCTGTAAAAAAGCCATTAACCCTTTTGTAACCACTTCATCCAAATGTAAATTGGCCTGGTACAAATTTAGAAGGGTAATCTAAACTTCAAAACATATCCAGTAAAGTGTTACATTCTGCATGAAATATATCCAACGTACTGCACATTCTCGCAGCTCTTACAAATTGGCCTTTTACTATAGCCTTCTTTTGTCTGCGAGGATGGTAACTGCAAAGTGTAAGAAAGAATTGCAGTACGCTATTTTCTATAAATTGCTGAAACAAAAGAACTGTATGCAAATCTTTCTTGAGGTTTACATCCAAGAAAGTCAATACTTGTTAATGCAAAGTTATAAGTAAATCTCAAAAATTCCGTTGTGGTATTAATTTCAGACACAAAGTTATCAGCTACTGTTAAATCTCCATCAAGTAAGATAAAGATATCGCCAAGGTACCTAGATAATAATTTTTTATTGGTTTTACCAAATCACTTAACTTAAAAAGGATATTTTCTCCCAGTAGCTCATAACAAGGTTTGCTACCACTGCTCCACAAGGGGAGCCCATGGCAATACCTTTTTTCTGTAAGAAGAACTTCTTGTCAAACATAAAGTAATTTGGCGCCAAAACAATATCCAATACTGCAGTAATAACGCCAATCTCATCAGTTGGAGCTCCCATATCAATCAATAACAGGGCTATCCATTCTAGGGTTTCCACATGGGGAATGGAGGTATATAAATCGACCATCAACAGTGAGTAAGTTCACCCCACTGTTGAAGGGTTGATTATTAATAGCCTCTAGGAAGGACCAGGAGTCCTTACAAATCAAGGTAAATGCTTCATATATTTTGAAAGCAAGTTGTCAACTAATTTAGCTGAAAAGTAAGTAATAGAGGACCCAGCCTACCATCTATTAAAGCCCTCCTCCCTATAGGGGTTTTAAGATCTTTGTGGATTTTGGGATGCCAAACATCAACGTATTTTGGGTAGTGTTATATCTATAAAGGTGTATGTATCAAGGTCGATCTTGTTTTCAAGAAAAAGGTCACGTAGTAACCCTTTATTCTTTTGTATGCTGTGTGGACTTCATTCAAAGAAGCTTCAGCATACGATGCTGAATCCAAAATGTTAAACATCTTTTCTTTATAAAAGGCATCCTCAAATACTACCAATCCTCCCCCTTTGTCAGGCTTAAGTAGTCTAATAGTCTTATTACGAAGATTACTTAGCATCTCTACTTGTGCTTTAGTAATATTAGACTCAAATTTAGTCCTCATTCTGAAATTGTTGGCAAATAAGTGTCTCAAATCGTTCTCACATACTGTTCAAAACAGAAAGTGAGGGTGTAATGGTGGATTAAATACACTTGGAGATTTTAGCAGTAAAGAACTATTAGTATCATGAACCTCATTGCTAAAAAACAATTTCAGATTTAATTTTCTAATGAAACATTTCAGGTTTATAAGCTCCGTGGAAATGTCTCCCGCTCTACTAGGGACAAAGGTGTATCCATAGGCTAACAATTCACTAATCTTTTTCAAATCTACAATCAGTAAAGTTGTAAATTTTGAAGTCCCCACTTAAATTTGTCAGGATTTCAGGCGTCAGCCTAACATCGAATACACCCTCATTCAATTCAATGTCATTCCCATTTGATTCCTTCAGTTGGACTCAAAGTCATAGGGCTGTCGAAGCAAGAACTATCGCCTGTTGAACCGTTGGCGTGGTTTGCGCTGTTCTAAAAAATCGGCATTATTGTTGTTATTATGCCAATTAGAGTTATTTCTTTTATTATTAGTGTAATAGTTCTTTATTCTATTGCTTCGTCTTGGACCAGTGGTAAAATTATTATGCTCGTCCTGGTCAGCACTTTCCTCATTAATATTTACATCTACCTGGTCGTGTTCTACAACCCCATTAAGTGAATTGACTCCAATAGGTGCCAGTCCTTCCCGTTCCAAGAAACGGAGTTTGGGATAAGCAGCATCCGATTGGTAAGCTTGCCTGTCTCTAGCAAGCTTTTTGGTCTTATTTTGTTTAAGTTTAACAAGCATTGCATCAATGCTTGTTAAAATCCGGTCATAGTCAATTCTAAATGCTGCAAAGTTCAAGTCCTCTTTTAATTGTTTGTCCAGTACCTCAATATCCAATAATAATTGAGCTATTTGTTGTTCATAATGTTTGGTAATCAATTCTAATAATTGAATACCCTGTGCTTGGAACAATTCTTTAAGGTCATTTAAAAAAGAGGCTGAATTAATCAGTCCTGAGGGTGCAAAAGAATTGCGTAAGCCCTTTGGTATTAGCCCCTCTTGTGTACATTGTCTAAAATAATAGCGGACTCTAATTGAAGCTTCTTCAACTTTAAAACAAGACCATCAAAAAGTTTCAGTTTGTCCGACAAAGTTGTAGTATTGCTTCCATTCATACCATTGGTATTATTAGAGCCACTATTATTAAACATAAAGCCGTGGTGTCCGACATCCAATATGTAATGTTAAAGGACCCACTTACTTGAATAGGAGCATCCAAGGCTAGAAGAGTCGCTTCGTCATGCGTTGAACCGTATCACCGGCTGTGACGATGGATTCGCTTCAGTGCACTAATGCCAACAGAACTAGCAGGCAAACAGGCTGTTATCACGCACCTCCCGGAACTAGAGTGTGCGCAAAATCAATTGTCTGTTCCTCTAATGGAAACTGGAAATAATTGCCCTGCTGGAATAGTCGTTAGTACATTGTTGCAGCCACATGGTAGGAGGTGGTGGTTGTGGTAGTAAATTAGAACCACTTACTATGACATCCTTCCTTTCGACAGCATCCAGTCTGGCGCATAATTATCAAGCTTCTCGATAATGCTGCCAATATAGATGTTATCCGTTGGTGCTGTTCGTTGTTCCTCGGTTCTCTTCAGAACGGGCATTGTCGAAAATGAGCAAACATGTTCGGGGTGCTGGGGCTGTCAGGTTGCTCTGTGGCCATACAGACAAACTGGCGTTAAACAACAAAAAGCAAAAACTGGCGAGAAAAACGAACAAAATAGCCACACGACCTTGCTCCAGCAAAACAATCAGGCGAGTTCCAGAGTACTAAAACTAATTTATTTGTGAACGTTTTATGCTGCAAAAGCAGCTTCTTCAGAGTTCAAACAGGGTAAAATGAATAAGACAAGTTTAAATACTCAAAGGAAGTGATGTCATAAAAAAACAATTTTTAAAAACCATTTTAAAATCTTTTGTTTTTTGCTTACTACTGCTTTAAAAACCATTAATAACAACATGTTTTAATGTTTGCAAGAAGTCTCTCTTATCAAAAACTTATATTATGTACAAATTAGCCTTAACAACAATCGGAATTTAAAAAGCAACAAGTAAATAAATAAAACAGATGTGTCAACCCTTAGTAAAATCCTACCATTAAATCCATGGTCTGAATCCATGTTGAGAGTCTGTGAGTAGTTTATTTTGGGTTAGATAGAGCATTAGTTGGTTGTGCATGCACTTTTCCATAATTTTGGCAAGTGGTGATAGTATGGCTATAGGTCTATAGTTGGATAGTTCTGTGGATGAACCTCCTTTGTGGAGTGGAATAACATAGGATATTTTCCAAATTGAGGGGATTGAGGCCTTGGTTATGGTTCTGTTAATTAGGATTGAGATAGGGTAGGCTACGACATCTGCAGCATTTGAGGTATTCAGCCGGCAGAAGATCGGCTGAAAGGGTGGTTGGCTTCAGTTTTTTCAAAAGGGATCTGATAAAGGATGTGGACACTGGTTGGAAGTTAAAACAGAGTGGTGAGTCCGGGTATAGTGTTTATAGAAGTGGGAGGAGAAAGTTGGTTAGCTAATGACTGGATGGTTTCTGTGAAGAAAGTATTGAATGAGTTAGCTATATCTCTTGGCTCTTGTCAGATAATGTTCCTGGGGTCGGAGTAGTGGATTTGCCTGGTTGGAGAAGTTTATTTATGCCTGCCCAGTACTTTTGAGGGTTATTCTGGTGTTTATGTTGCAGATTGTAGAAGTAATTTTTCTTATCTAGTATGATGGCTTTTTAGTCTCATTTCTAAGTTGTTAGAATTTGATCCATCTAGGGTAGTTTGCAGTGTATTTATCCCACGCTTTGTCTCTAGTTGTTATTTTGGTTTGGTGTCTGTTGTTAGCCAGGGTGCTAGTTGAGTTTTAATTTTATTGAGCATTTAGGGGCATGCGAGTCAAGTATAGTAAGGAATGAATTGTTAAATGATGACACTGCCTCATCAATGGGAAGGAACTTTAGTTTTGTCCAGTTACATGATTTGAGTTCAAGTTGAAATTTAGTTGGGTCAAAGTTTTTCTTGGATCTGATAGACCTATAAATAGGTAAGCTTGTACAATTAATTTTGTCTTTCATGATGTATGAGCAGGTGATCACTAAGATCATTAGGGAGAGTCCCAGACATATAGTTCTGGGATGACTGTTGGTGAGTATCCAGTCTAGTATACTCTCTTTTTGGTTATTGTTACCTATGCGTGTGTAGATGATATTATCTGAGAGAATCCATGTAGGTTAACAGGGATGGGGTTGGACTGTGCTGTGCATTGGTTCCAGTCAATATTAACATCGCGTAGGACAATGGTTTCTTGAGGGTAGTTGTTGGCTATCCAATGTAGAATGACCTCTAGTGTTTCTACATTGTTCCCAGAGGGAATATAGGTAACAATTAGGTTAATACCCTTATGATTATTTAGTAGAATTTTTAGAGCTAGTATTTCAGCGTTAGAGACCCTGGGGTGGTTGTATAGGGTTAGTTATGATGTTAAGTGTGCTATTATATAAGACCGGCTATTCCACCTCCTCTTTTTCTTTACTCTCATCTCGCCCTAAGTATATTGTAACCAGGAGGCAGGATCTCATTGTCTTTGGTTGATGGCTAATGGAGCCATGTTTCAGATAGACACATTATGTTGGGCAGGTATGTGGCCAGTACAGCATGCAGGCTATGTATCTTATTGTTTAGGCTCTAATGTTTGGCTTGGCATATTAGGAGAGTTGTGAGCGATGCCTGTGGGAGGTGGGCTGGTAGGATTTTGAGTTAAGTGTTGGGCCTGGATTAGGGATGGATGTCCCCTTATCTTGGTTATGTTTTTTCTTAGATCATCGCTAGGCAGTCTAATAATCCTTTGAATAGTAGTTTTAGTTCATATTTGGATTTTGGTGTTGATTTGGAGTGGTTTTTTGAAAGAAAGGCAGAAGTTGAAGTGGTTTGGAATTTATAATTTTTTGGGCAGTGTAGTAGTGGGCAGAGTTCCTTGCGAGTCAGTGGAGGTAGGGGGTCTTGGTTTGGCATTTTGGATAAGAGAAACCTACTCTAATGTGAGATTTTCATAGCTAGTAAGAAAAGTATGGCAGAATTAAGAGTGAGTAAGGTAAGAGGAAGGAGTTTATAATTATTTATAGACATGCTATATGTCATCACCGGGTGGGTCAGGGTCAATGTGCTTCAGAGGGGGGAGGAATAGTAGTGGTTAAAACAGTAAAGTGGTGGGGGAGGAAATTGGAGAGGAAGTTGTTAGCTAGGTTGGAGAGGAAGTAGGGGTATGGCCCTAGTGGCTATAAATGTAGTCACAGTGGGGCGTGGGTGGGATAAGGGGCAGGGAGGGGAGTGAAGTGGAGCTGGCTAACCCAGTCCCAGTTTTGGTCCTATGAGTGGGGTAAATAGTCCTGATAATGTAAGTAAGCAGATTGGAGTACAGGCTACTGAAATTCAACATAAACATATACAGTTGTAAAATGTCTAATACAATTCAACATAAATAGGCATTTATTAGTTGTAAAAACCTCTACTGGAGAGACACTGAGTTCCTTCATGGGGCCTGTAGCAGAGTGGATTGTAGTTTTTACAAATGGTTGCCTGCCACAGGTAATATTATTAACTCTGGGATTGTCTTAAGGTAATAAACAGGAAGGGGAGGGGAGAACATATGGGTGTGAGCAGGCAGTTCTTTGTACTGCTGCTGTTAATGAGCCAAAGCAAGACAAGTATGTGTTAAGAACAATCACAATTGACCAAGGACCGCTCTGAAACTGTAAAGTCTTGTCTTAATGCCCCTTTCAGGTGGAAAAACACAGGGATAAACTTTGTATCAGTAGGCTACTGTGGTATAGTTTAAATAAACAAACACACAGTATTGATCAGTTATTGATACTATTATTTGCTAACAGAAGGGAATAAGAGAAAGTGGAAGATGTGTGTGTGTGTGTGTGTGGTGGTGGTGGTGGGGCTACATACAGCTGTAAAGCACAGTGCTCTCCAGGGGAAAAAATGAAGGAATTTGGCTCAAACAGTTAGGAGCCACATACTCAAAGTTAACTCAGGCTGTTTGCAGACAGTTCTAGACCCGGACTGCACTTTTCTTATAGGAATGTTAAAAGGTATGTACCAGAGTTGAATACTTTAAGAATGGTGTAAGGTTCAAAGTTAACTGTAGCTTGTTTGCAGACAGTTCAGACCCGACTGCACTTTTCTTATGAGAGCAGGAATGTTAAAAGGTGGTACCCTCGGAGCTGAATACTTAAGAGTGGTGTTAGGTCTCAAAGTTAACTGTAGCTGTTTTTCGCAGACAGTTCGCGACCCGGACTGCACTTTTCTTTATAGGAATGTTAAAGGTAGCGTAGTTGGAATACATAAGAGTGGTGTTAGGTTCAAAAGTTAACTGTAGCTGTTTGCAGATTACGGAAGTTCAGACCCGGACTGCACTTTTCTTATAGGAATGTTAAAGGTGGTACCGAAAATTGGAGTTGAATACTTAAGAGTGGTGTTAGGTTCAAAAGTTAACTGTAGCTGTTTGCAGACAGTTCAGACCCGACTGCACTCCTTTTCTTATAGAATGTTAAAGGTGGTACCGGAGTTGAATACTTAAGAGTGGTGTTAGGTTGGAGAGACACTGAGCCTTCATGGGGCCTGTAGCAGAGTGGATTGTAGTTTTTGTAGAATGTATTGTAGATTGTAGTTTCAGTAGAATGACCATGCAGTTACTGGCACTTGGCTGGAAGCCATGATGTTGACACCCTGTGTCGATCTCTGTGAGGCCCCTTGAGGGATGTCTGTGTCAGCTGGACTATCAATCATGGCTTTCCGTTCACAATCATTGCCAAACATGGTCTGCCATAGTCCACCTGTGTTTGCCTGTACCCTCTGAGAAGCGCATATGCAAAACAGTAGGGCTCCCAGGACTGAGTCCTGTGGGACACCAGTCAGCGAACACTGGTCAAGAGTTGGACCTGGAGACTGCTCAAGGTCGCACTACGGCTGTGGTTCTGTGTGTAAGCCCATTGGCAACCTAACCCGTGATGTGGGCTGGCATGTACAGGCTGGTGTGTTTATCAATACTGGCCTGAGTGGGGCATACGGTGTAAAAAGCCTTGGCGAGGTCCAGGTAGTATGTGTGAACCACGTTTCCAGTCACTCTAACTTCTGGTGACTGTGCATGTAAGACGTCAAACAGGTTCAGTAGGGTATGTGAACTGCACTCTCAACCAAGCTGACCTGGGTTGGGTCACTGCTGTTCGGGTTACATAATATCTTTGTTACATGAGTGCCATGAGGATGCAATCCATACCACATTGCAGACAAGCGCTTGTCCCGCTTATGGGATGATAGCGATTACCATGATCAGTTGTGATTCCACCTTGATGGAGTGGAATAATTCCGCTGCCAATGGCCATTGTATGTGGGCATGTAGCCTGTGGAGAGGCTGAGGGTGGAAAGCTTAATTAGGTGGGGGCTATCGTGGGTTGTCGTACAGTTTGGTAAGATGCAGTGTGTGGGACAACACATCTGCCTCCATTGGACACTGTGTTCTGCCAGTTAGGAGAGGGCCATTTCCACCTTCGTGTGTCTCTGATGTGCGGGAATACTTTACCTTTGGTAGTGTTGTGGGCTCTTTAGGGGCGAAGCATGCACTAACGTATCTGCAAGTGATGTTCGGCTTATATCAGTACGGTCAGCATATTTTCAGTGCTATATTTCCTCACCAGCACAGTGGCAAAATCTGTGGTGTCACCAGTAAGATCCTTGCCATAGCAAAAGAAGGCCTTTGTGGTTATCTTTGAATCCTTGCGCATTTTCCTTGCTAATGTTAGCCTTGATGATGTCATGAGAGACCTACTTTGATCATACTAATAGTAGTGCATTGCGATATTTGCCCCTTCGTGGGATTTTACATTGTTTGTCTGAACACACTGTCCCACTTCGTAGTAGTATAGCCTGTTTATTGCAGAGGTCCTCACCAGCCTGGTGTCCTTGTCATGGAGGAGTGATGTCTTGGTTAATTACCAGTGATGGTAACGTATCCATACATGTCCCATGCTGTAGGTGCTTATAGATTGCATTTGTAAATCTGTCTGAATCTTGAGCAGAGTTTTCCTTTAACGTGGGGGCTGCAAAACCTCCCACCCCTGTCACTAGTAATGTAAATTTAGCTGTAGGAAAGGTATACACTGGAGCCTCGTGGGTGAGAGAGGATGAGAGACAGTGGGTGTGTGGAAACAGTGGAATAGTTCCTGGTCAGATCTAACCCGGGAAAAATTTTTACGGGGTTAAACCCCTGTGGG
>NW_025051657.1:0-11461 GCF_019279795.1 Protopterus annectens | reverse complement strand
CCAGTGCCACAGGGATGACTGGTACAGTCTACCACCATGCACCTGAAGAGAAGCAGGACCAACTGAACCTTTGGATCCAGGAGGCCCGCAAATGCCAAACTACTTAGTAAGTTACATTTAATTATGTATGTAAGAAATTAAACTAGCTGATATTATGGAGATGTGTATTCCAATATTACTTCATTTATATTACAGCTGCAGGTGTCGGTTCTGCGAACCGCAGAGCCTATGGCAATAGGCTGGTGCGGTTCCACCAGGCAGGTCAGTAATCCACTACCAGTAACTGTAAAGAAATATAAAAGTATGACAGTCAGCAAAAGAGTGCAGTGTAGTCACTAAGGAATAAAATGTGCAAGTAACAGTGTGAAAGTGTCTGCAAGTATTGCTTGATTACAAAAGTGTGTTTCAGCCTGTAAGCCCAACAGAAAAATGAAAATGTCTGACATAAATTCTGAAATAAAAATGCCCCACCTGTAAGAAAATAGTACACAACCTGCAGCAGGCTGAAAAGTATAGCTGCAGAAGATGATGAAATCACATGTGTGAAATATATCCCTGTTGAAATACTGAAACATGACAGAAGTGAGACTGCTGGAAAGGATTGTAATAACTACAGGTAAAACATGTCAATAAAGTCTAGAAGTAAGTACCATCCTGAATAGTAAAATGAAAACAAGTGAGAGAGTGTGTCATGAATCCAGCAATACAGTAGTAATAACCCCTGAATAAAGTATACTGCAGTCAAGACAGAATGAAATGCATGTGAGAATCCAAACCAAACAGCAAAATCTGTTCAAAGTGTTGCTGCATCTGGAATGTGTATCCCAAAATCTGGATATGTTGCTCTCAGTCTGCAATATGCAGATAGTATGATTGTCTGATATACCAAACATCCACACTTGTCTACAGCTATATAAAGAAAATGTAGCAGGATGATGTAGCTGAACAAAGCTAGATATGAAATGTGTATGAAGAACAATAAAATGTATATTGATGTTGCAGTAACAGTCCTATCACCAAGTTGAAATAGTTATCATATAGGAAACTGTAGTTAGAACAGTAGTGTGTATATATCTGTAGCTATTAGAACTGTACAGCATATGTATTGGTATTTGAAGGTGTTAATATTATTTTCTTCACCCCACCCTATAACCACATATAACCCATTCCACGTGAAAATGGTATGTGCAATCACAATTAACACCCCTGGACGTTTGTCCTGTTGGGTCATATATATTTGCATGTCCGTTGATGCATCTGCCCTGTTCATACATCCAAACCTGATGGCCTGTTGCCATCAATTAACCCTGCATGTTGTTGGACTGTGTATTGCTGTTCAAATTATGCATGTGCTATGCACACTGTTCAATGGTGTGAATATCTGGGTGTTTGGTTAATGGGAATACTAATGCATGCTGTTACAACTAATTGTGAATGGTATTATATGTCACTAACCCAAACTGTCATGACATAATGCAAAACATAGGCGACAGGGAAGGCGGGTTCCAGCGGACCCACCTCTCCCACCTCAGCTGGCGAGTGCACCTGGCACTAGTGCCAGTCTGGACCCTCCTCCGGTGGCCCTGTGCCACCTGCGGGTGGAAGCACTGCAGGGATGTGGCTCCCCCCTCTGCAAGTGTGGCGGAGGAGAACCACCACTCACCCTCCATAGCGTCCGGACTGTGGTGCGTGGGAGATTCGGGACTCTGTTCTCGAGCCCCTACGCCAGCTTGAGGCACGGGTGGTGGAACTAACGGGCATGCCTGTTGCCCCGCCTACACAGCCCTCAGCACAGCCCCATCCTGGGCAGTGAAGGAACAGTGGCAACTGCCTATGGGTGGGGATATCAGTTCCACTGTTGCCATCTGTGGGCTCATGGGCTCTGGATATCCAAACCTCCGTCCCGTCAATTGTGTAACCCCCACACGTGTCATACACGCCCTGTATGCGTCTTGTTTGTCTTGTCTGTTTACCTATCCAACCTACCTCCCCAGCTGTACCGACTTCCTTCACCTGACATACCACTCTCACCTGAAAAAAAAAAAGGGGCACTCCGTACCTACAAAAAAATTACGCCCCATACATAGCTGCCCATTCTGCACATATGTCTACCAGACATGGAAACTATCAATTACAACTGGCTGTACAACAAGTATTACTGTTGTCCTTACACCTCTCTCTCAGGGGTGGAAGGTATCAAATGTTACACCAAATTACAAACATATGCACAGCTGTTGCTGATGAAGGAATGGGCAGCTATGGGCCTTACCTATATCCCTCCTGCAAAACCCAAGCTTGTTTCCCTACTGTCTTACCCTCTTTGTGACCCCTTTTTCACCACTTTCCTGTCTCCTCATTTTCATTTCTTTCAAAGAAAATAGCGGTGTAAGAGTAAGTAAGCGGTTGTAAGTGGGGGGCTTGTGCAGGAGCTAAATGCCAGTCAGCGTGAGCTCAGCAAACCAGTGCTAACCGGGTTACAACTGCTTAAAAGTGCCTTAGTCACTTTGATTGACAGGTCTTGTAGTCAGTTCAGAAGCAAAATAAAATCCCACTGGCAGCCCCGAACCCAGGACCTTGGAAACAGTAGTCTGCATGACTTACCACTAAGCCATGACTCTTATACAAGAACATTGTGCTAAAATAAATATATCATGTAATAGTAGGAATGAATGTAAAGGGAATATAGATGTGTAGTACACAAAGCATGTCATTTAGAATTACTGTCAAAACTAGTGGATTTCCATAATAGTAGTGTGTGAACAGAAACAGCCATGCTAGTTGGTAGCTAGTAGGTAATAATGTCACTATAGCACCTTGCAAGCCACACACATACTCACAGCAGGATAATCACTGCCCATACCCCACAACCTCTTACAGGAACACATCCAGACCAAGTAATAAAATATGTGGAGCAAAGGCCCAAAACCAGGGACACATTACAAATAATGTTACAACAAACGCAGACAGTTCAGAGAGTAACAGGGTCTGCATTTTGTGGGATGTTTGGAAGGGTATGAAGTCTGAAACTTGAATGTTTGTCACTATATTCTGACTTGAGCCCAGAGTGATTTGCCAGAAAAAGCTGTGCATGAGATATTGACCAAACTATGAGGCAGAAATGTGGACAACCTGCAAATATTTGTACACATGAGAGGTCTGACACCACCATATTTGAATAGTTAAGAGCCTAGACATAGCAACAGTGAATGACTTACAGGGATGCCCCACAGACTCCATGTGAAATGTACAAACAGTAGGCAGAAAGGTGTAACAACACATGCAATGGTAACTATGGAGTCCTGAAAGTATTCACCACTTGCATGGCAGAATAAGTGTAGTAATACATATGCTCATGCTAACCCACAGTCACAACTGCAGCATACCAGACAATTTAATGGGTGTACCCCACTGATATGTACCATTCCATGAGGCAGATAACAGATGAACCTGAAAGTCTCTGGGGCCTGCTCAGCAGCATACTCAAATACCCTAATAGATGTCAAGGCCCACACCATGGCCAGACCACACTGCATGCTGTAACACCCTAGCAGATATAGCAAGCATTCCAAGGTGTGAATGTACATGGAAAATAGGAAAGCTACAGCAGCACACTACAGTCAGGACACCTAGCAGGCATACAAGTAGTGACTATAAAGGGCAAATATTGAAGCCTTAGCAACAAAGTGCAAGCAAAAGTGAAAGGAAAGCACACACACACACATTAACAGTAGTAGTAGTTGTAGGTGTCAGTGTACATACACAGTTAGTACAGGAAACTGGAGAAATGAATGGAGGAATGTTAACCTACAACACAGCTGGAAATATGAGAGAGATACCAACCTTTACACTCACAGAACATTGTCCACAGCATAACAGCATGGTCCCTGCCCTTAAAATCTGAAAGGGCTATGCCTATCTCACATACCTTTTTATAGCACTGTTCTGAAATCACAGTGAGAACTGCAATCAGTACACAACTGGCTGCATGCAATTAGCAAATGCTGGCTAACAATTGGTGCAGAGGCCATCACATGGGCATATGCAGATACCTACAAAAGTATGCTGTACTCCCAGTCCACACATGCAATACTTTCATTGCACCCTGAGGAGGACGTGAGAGACAGACAGACAGACAGAGAGAAAGAGAGAGACAGAGACAGAGAAAATTGAAATTAAGCAGACACAAACAAATTGTTCAGCAACAGCCACCTGAAAGCTGACAACTGGGAAGTGGAGCAGCAGGACAGAAAACCAGATGGCAACACAAGCAGCTGTGACAAACACAGGTAATGTAAAGTAATACTATAAAGGTCTACATACTGTGAACCCTCCATATGTGTCATTGGTCTGTATCCATATGTATATGAAGATGTGTAAAGGGCAGGGGACATACAGCAACTATCAGTGAAGGCTGTACATACATTTGTATGTGAGAGCATCTATGTGCACATATCAATGTAGGTTGACTGTAGGTTGTAGTGCAATGTACAAAGTAGGTTTCACAGTTATGTATATTTAGCAGTATGATAGTGTGTGTATACAGTATGGTAGACAAACATGTTGATATACCTGTCTATCATATGGATACGTATGTATGTCAAAATATGTATGTATGTATATATATATATATATATATATATATATATATATATATATATGATATGCATATATGTATACATACATAGAGAGAGATGTAGGAATACATAGACAGATGTAGATAGATAGAATATGTACAAACATATATATGTAATGCACACATACAGATATAGATATATGTAGATACATATACATAGACAGACTGATCTGACTATCTACAGGTATGACTGTATATGACGACCTCAACACACCCTGTCCCTCCCCCTCTGTCACTCTCACCCCCTCTGTGCCCCCCTCCACATCTATAGCAATATATGTACATCAATATATATATATGTGTATATGTATACAGATATATATATATATATATATATATATATATATATATATATATATATATATATACATATAGATATATCTATATACATATATATATAGAGAGAGAGAGAGAGATGTATATAAATTCTGAGTGAGGCACATGTGTACAGATGTATTGCAACAGGTGCCTGGTGACAAAGGCATGGAGTGAACACCAGTGTCAAAACCGGAGTACCATACCACATTTCAAATCACCTACACCAGTAACCACCAGATATGTGATTGGCTGCCCACCACTGCATGTGTCAGGGGTGAACAGGGTCATAAATGTGTACAATAGTGGCCCCAATGATATTCACAGTGGCACACTATTCCTGGAATACCTGCACATGGTATGTGTCAGCAGACATGGTGTTTCAGCTATGGACATGTAGGTCGGTGTACCCCTCCACACCACATAATGGATGCCATGGTATGGACCTCACATGACAGCTACAGATATGGAGAAGGACACAGTGACATGTACAACACTGTGACAATGCACTCAAACACATTACCAATGCACAGTGACTGACAACACCACAGAGTACACATATACTACCCACATAGAGGTTACCACTCCCGGATTTACATAATGTTAGTCACACCCATGACAGATGTCCAACAACCATAGTAACACCTCACACCATCCACAACCTAAATGACTGCTGTGTGTCGTCCATGCCACTGCAATAGAGAGCACATATGGAGGTAAAAGTTCCTACCCACAGATAAGACATACCCTGCAATAAACCACACAGTGTTAAGAAGCAAGACTCCCCATGAGTACATGTCACACATACCCCTGCTGAATGTTAGTCAGATAGGTAATATGCCATATGAGTCACCCTGTGTAACTGTGTGACAGCAGCAGGTACCATCACACCACATGTGTCACAATGGTCAGGGTAGCAGAACAGTATGCTGCTGTAGTCCCAGGGGCAATAGCATATTGTATAGTATTGTATTGTAATGTAATGTATTGTGTTGTATTGTATTGGTATGTTGAGGTGCCTCCTTCGTGGAGTGGAACCACTGCTGTGGGCCAGTGTACAGGTACATATCCTGTAGTCAGGCTAGTGTTACATAGCACTTCTATATGTGTGTTTAGCTCCTGTCAGAGTTTATGTAGCATGCAACTGGGGATACCATCAGGTCCCATTCATGTTGTGTATTCTGCTTTCCTGAGGGGGGCTCTCACCTGGACATCTGTGATGACAGGGAGGTTACAGTCAGCTGGGATAACTATGTCTTATTTTGGGGGAGAGGCTCTGTTGACACCTGCACTGAACCTGTCTGCCACAATGTTGTCAATATCTGTGGTGTCAGTGAAATATTTGTTGTTGTGTACTAACTATGGGCATAGAGGATGGATTCTGACCAGGTTGCTAACATAACTGAAGAAGGCCTTCTGGTTATCTGTAGTGTCCCTCTTGATTTCCCTCTCAAAGTTGCCCATGGATGTTTGTATGATGGAAAATAGATCCTTACTAGTGCTGCTCAGACATGCCCTCCCTTTATGGAATTATGCTCTGTCTTGCAGTAGCTTCCATCTTCTGTAATACAATCTGTCTATGGCTGGGGTCCACCAGACAGGATGCTGTCCCTTTGTGGAGAGTGTCTTGGTCATATATGGGATTGCATGATCCATGCATTCTCGGAGATGTCTGTAGAAAGCAATTGTGTAGGGGTCAGCATTGTGGGTTGTATCTGCCACTGGCCCAGTGGGCTGAAAGGATACCATGTCACTGTTACAAAGTGTAAAGTTTGCATCTGTAATGTTATTCACTATAGTCGTTTGTGCTGATGGTGGAGTGGGATATGTATATCCAGGGCAATTAGTGTGTGGACAGCTCACAGTAGTTGATGATGTAGGCCATACAGTACCTAGATACAAACCCCCAGAGTGAGGAGGTGCTCTTGACCTGAATCAGTGTTCTGACTGCTGGGGTTTGGTAGTATGTCGTATGGAGTGTGCCAGGTACTGTTGCACAGTTGCTGGCTGAGCACTGATACCTGGCCATTTACATGTGTATCCACCAATAGACAGACAGATGCTATATATGTGAGATATGTTGTATCATAACAGTCGAGTAGCATGTGTAGTATGTGTGCCAAATTCTGCTGACATATATTGCTGATATCAGGTTATTTTCTTTTCAGGTACATGGCTCACCCGCTGAATCCCCTTACTCCACAGCTGAGGATGAGGAGATACACCAGAGCCTGGTGCGGATTATGCAATACTCTTTTCCGCACCAGCCAGAATCAGCAGGAGAGGGCTGCACTGTGGCAAGACCTGGTCCGTCGGGTAAATGACATAGGCACGCATAATAGGACATATGAGCAGGTATGCGACATCACTGCAGTGATTTAATCAGAAATGTCCATCAGCGCGCGGATATCCACAGGAAACAGGTCACCACAGGTGGTGGAGTGGCTACACATCCCCACTCACCAGACTGGAGGGACTACTCATGAGTGTAGTGGCTCCAGTCCGCCAGCAACAACAACACAGCAGACATGCATTATGATGGAGGCTGGAGCCACGCAGCAGCAAGACAGTGAGCGCAGGTAATATGCCATATGTATAGTTGACTGTTGTGTACACTGGTAGCTAATGCATGTGAGGTGTGTCCTTGGTTTGTAGCTGTCACCATAATATTTAATGTGCAAGTGTGATATCCTCAATATTAGCAGCTGACCTGTGAAAGGCGACTGTTGTACTACTGACCTGTATCATACTCAGTAACAATTGCACAGTTGTGCCCACTGACATTAGTTTCTTCACGCTGCAGGTCCCTCTGGTGTAACAGCAATGCAGCCTATCCATGCTGGTGAGTGTGTATTAACAATTCCTGTAATAGTCTTGATAGTAATAGTAATATTGGCTCACTTAGTAGTGCTCTTGTATGCATGTAGGTGTGTCTGTGTTGTGTGTTGATATCACGCATACTGAGTACTGTACAATTGTGTGAAACTGTGTGCATGTGTGCATGTGTGCGCGCATGTGTGCATGTGCATGTGTGCATGTGTGCATGTGCGCATGTGGCATGTGTCATGTGACATGTGCATGTGTGCATGTGCATGTGTGCATGTGCATGTGCATGTGTGCATGTGTGCATGTGCATATGTGCATGTGCATGTGTGCATGTGTGCATGTGCATGTGCTGCATGTGCATGTGCATGCATGTGTGCTTGTGCATGTGTGCTTCACTGATAATGTGTAGAGATTGTAAACTGTGTTTCCTGTTTCCCTCCCACAGGTTCTGGTGCTGCTCTGGTGTCATGTAGCAGGGAACCTGAATCAGGTGCCATGGGTACTGATAATGATGACATCTGTGTAATGGCACAGGAAGGTATGCCAGGGTCCACCATTGGTCAGCCGATTGACAGTACACAGCTGTCAACCCCATCAATGCACAGTTATCCTGCCAATACACCCTTTGTCACCAATGTCCCTAGGTGATGGACAGCATACAGTGGGCATTGACCAGGGTAATGTGGTATCTGTGGCACATGCCTCCCCACACAGCAGCCATGGGCATGGCCCAGAGATGGTACCACACAGACAGATGTCCAGGGGTTCTCGTGGGAGCATCCATGGGCCTACTGCCCCTGTCAGACGTGCCCACAGAGGTCTTACAACCTCAGCTATGTTTCGGGCTGTCATGCAGGCACAGTCACGTATGGAACGGTACACCAGACAGGGTCTGAGGGAGCTGACAGCATGTCGCACAGCCATGACTGACAGTATGCGTGACATTGCGGCTGCCATCCGTGATTTCACCGATGTCATAGACAGACGTTGTGGGGACATATTAGACCAGTTCCACAACTACATGTCCATGAGCCAGCTATGGTGAACATTGAGGCGCTGATGTACGTGAGTGCCAGCAACAGCAGCAGCTGGCAGTCGTCGCGGATGACAGCCAGGCCGGCCGCCTCGTGAGGCAGCAGCCCTCCCAGTAATGCTGGGTCTGTGCTGTCCTCAGACTGCCTCCCAGGAGACCACGCAGCACGCGGGCTCGGGCCAGGCCCCGACAGGAATCTGTGTCCAGTCACTGAACACTGCTTCTGATGACAGTACCTCAGTCTGGGTTGGTACCGGGATACGGCTCGTCCCAGCACCCTGCAAGGCACAGGTACCGTGTCCGCGGGCCAGTGAGACACTGGGATCTGCATGACCTGGCAGGTCACAGTCTGGTGGCTGTCCACAAACACCAGTATATGGACGCAGCCATGAGGGTGGAACTATTATTGCATCCATACACACATGCGGTGTTGACAACACAGGGCTACACGCTGTACGTATTACACACACTGCATCAACGACTTGCCCCACAGTTCTGCCTTGTCCCTCACCAACACACACATACACATACAGCCATGTCCGGTGGTATCGGGTGGCCCGACTCAGGCATACCAATGCCACGCACCCTGTGCATATGATGAAACAACACCTCACTTTAATCTAAAACAACTGTGCGGGTACAGGTTAACTGTGTTGCTGATACTGAGGTGACCACGGATGGGCTGCAATAACCAGTAATAGTATCATGTTGTTGCTGTTACTGTGTGCTGAATTGGTGTGGGTATATCACAGCACCCGCTGATGCGGTAAAGGGTGTGATTGTCGTGACCGCTGTTGTCTACATACCCATGGTGAGTACCATGGTTATCGTGTCTGCACGTGATTTGGCGTACTGGTGGTAATGATGTCAACAGAAGGCTACATACATAGATAGCACAGGGGATAAGGTAATGAATGTAGTAATATGCAATGATGGACATGTAAACTGCAAGTGGCATGTTGCCCACACTGGACTCTGCAATGCGGATGTTTGAGGATGTTGATATGTGTGCAGTACTACACAACTGGTACAGGACACACAGGAGCACCCTAGCACTGCAAGCTCACATCTCATACCATGCTAGACAGCCCCAACACACAAAACTAACTAGTACAGGAGGGACAGTCTCCATATATGTCAGGGATACTGTGGTGGCAGGCCAGGTAGCATACATCCTACTAAGTATGGAACCACTGAGTGAAGGCTCAGTGTCTGTTATTTGACATGTGTATTACTGCAGGTATGAGCACATGGGTTTCCATCCAGTTATTGTACATCCTGACAGTACATGGTCTGTACACTTGTGTGGCTGAGACTGGACCCTAGGCATCTGACCCATGTTTTTCCATGTACATGTGCATAGTGCCTGCATATTTGCAGTGTTACCTTCTGGAAGTGGTACAGCTTGTTTGTTGTACAATGGACTACATGCAGCCCTGTTTACTGTAGCTTTGTTTGCATGCATGTTTGCTTGCAATTACCCTGGAATACTGATCACACCTGCAATGCATAGTTATAGAGCTTCTGTGGACTCCTAGTGCCATCTGCATAGCTTACTATATGTATGTCCATGTCTCACTTGACAGAATGTCACTGTTTGTCCTGTTCACATGTACATTGCCTGTGACACAGTGCATATGACTTACCTGGCATGTCCACGTGAGCAGTCATATATGCTACTGCTAACTAATCACAGGCACTACACCTTCACATATTCATCTTCTGTTGAACCACCTGCTCTAGGGACGGCCTGCACCTGTCACCCCTGGGCTTTCAGATATTGGCAAAGGCTCTTGCTACCTCCATAGTGCCTATGTTAGGCAAGGCTCAAATGACAAACCCACCTTCATAGGTATCAAAGGGATAAGAAACAAAGAGTAATGCTACCCAGCGCCAGAAGTCTAAACCTCAAGATGCATGCACCTGTAACTCTCCTTGGCATGCAGAACATCGATATCTGTGCAGTAACAGATGCCGGGTTCAGGGCTACTGAAGCACACCAGCACTACCAGGTTTAACCTCATGCCATGCTTTTCAGCCCCAAAACTTGAACGAACCACAAATGGAGGGGAGTATTGATATTCATCAAAGATACCCACACCTCCAGGTTGGTGGCAAAGCACCAAACATCAGAGACTATCCATGTGCAACTAACAATGGGTGAAACTTCCTTCCAGGTTATAGCCTGCTACAGACCACCCTCCCAAACCCAAGAACTGCACTCGGCTGTCCTGTGAACAGTGGAAATATGAAGGTCTCTCCCAAAAACCATTATATTGGGCGACGTCAACTACCCAAACATGGACTGGGAGCATGACTCTAGCTCCAACACCCTAGGCCAAAGATTCCTAGAATATATGAGCTCAAATGCTATGGAACAACTTGTTACCACTCCCACAAGAAGGGGAAACATACTGGACCTGATTATCACCAACATGGGGACTCTATGCTCCAGACCAGAAGTGTATTCCTCACTGGTAAGATCAGACCATAAACTAATCTCACTGGATATTCACATCCTGACCCCTGCCCAGAACACACAGTGAACACTTCTAAAGCAAATTCACACTCCTCAAAACCGGGGGAAACCTTCAAAGCCCAGGCCTGTGAACTACAGACCAGACCGGGTTCCTCTATAAACGATTCTATGGACC
>NW_025051656.1:0-11861 GCF_019279795.1 Protopterus annectens | reverse complement strand
ACTCATATTTTGGTTTGTTCATAAAATTTGTGGTTTTCGGCAACCAATGAGGACTAGCTTCGCTTAATTAATGATATACAATTGAGTTCCTTGACTTCATATCCTCTTCCATAAAATGCTAAAAAGTCAACGTAAGGACAAGGGCTCAAAACAATAGGTATACAATTTAAATATTGCTCTGATAATTTTAGAAAGTTACTTGACACTCAACATATATTTGCAGTATCTACCTAAAACAGCTATTCTATATATGAAAGGAAGCTTGTAAGCAATACTCATTACTGTAATGTTACAATTAGTGCTACATTAAATTCCATGTCATATGATACAAATTTCCTACAAAGATATTCAGCATTAGTTTTGAAACCACCGCATGTAAAGACGCCAGGGATCAGTCTTGGGACCACTGCTGTTTGAGATATACTTCTCCGAGGTACAAGCCAAAACCAGAGGTATATGGCTGACCAGTTTTGCAAATGGCTGCAAGCTGGGCACTGTCATCAACTCCCCTAGTGATGTAGGCTTACTACAAGAGGGTCTCTTCAAGACAGATGATTGGTGCCAGAAACACGGCTTCCAAACTTAACACCAAAATGCATCATCCTCCCTTGTGGGGAGAGTGACATCTCCACAAATTTTCACAGTAATAACTTCCTAAGCACTGAAGCAATTAGAAGGACCCAAGTACCCAAATTGACAGCAATCTAACTTTTTGAACACAATGTTTCCTCCATTGTACAGAGAGAGCTTATGTGGCTGACCCTCATTAGTATGGGTATTTCTTCAGGAATAAGGAATTCATAACTTCCTGTATTCCCTCCCCTTTATCAGGCCCATCAATGGAGTAGAATGCCCTGTGGGAATGTAACTCATGAAGTACCTGCAGCAGCTGGAGAGACCACAGAGGTCCCTGACCAGAAGAATACAGGGCTTCAAAAATTTATCCCTACAGGATAAGCTAAAAGCCCTGTCCCTCTTCCATCACATACAGACTCTCAGAGGTGATCTATGCCCAGCATACAGAGCAATCTCGACTCCACCTTGATGAAATTGCTGCATATCCACAGCCACCCCACTCATGTGACCAGCATGCAAAACCTCAGCATGGTCTGCAACATCAATAAGACTTGCTGGCACGCACAGATTTGTCTTCCAGAGACTCCCTCATCTGTGAATAGACTCTCTCCATGTCAAGCAGAGTACTTTTAGTATCCCATGGCATTTAACTGGAATATGGATGACTGGAATGGGAAATAGAAAATTACACCCCTGATTCCACATGTGTCCCTGCTAGACAGGACCATCAGGTGCAGACTTGTGTGCATTATGGGCTAATTTATTGGCTAGGCTTATAAAGGCCCTCAGGGCGAGTAGAGACTAGCAACTTGATAATGATCCTATCATTCCACTGTAACGGATTGTGATTATATTACTTTAGGTGCTAGCCACAGAGCTGAGAATTTTTATTTTTTATTTATTTATTTTACATTTGTTGACCAGGATAGTCCGACTGGATACATGTCCATTTTCAGCGAAGGCCTGGGAAGAAAAGCTCCAACGGATGTAACATACACATTTAACACAATTTACAGATAAAACAAGAGTCATAATAACATTGTACAAACAAAACACACTTTACAGTCACAGTTAAATGTATACAGTCTAACAAACTTCTATCTGGCTTAACAAATAACAAGTTATTAGGGTTCCATTTACAAACACAGTATAAGTACCCTAATATGAATAACGATTTTGTCTGGCTTGGAGCAGGACGTATCCAGTGAGACTTGAAATAAACATTGAGATTTTTGGTGAAAGGAGATAGGGTGGTATCTAGGGTAAAGTTAGCAGGAAGTGAGTTCGAAATTTTGCCAACAGAGTTGGCGAACAGGAGTCACCTGCTGTATTGATTTGATGGTTTGCACTACCAGTTTATTAGATGAGCAGAGTGATCTGGAGTTGGAGTGAAGTTGGATGATGTTTTTCAGTGCAGGTGTATTTTCTGGTTGGTTGAGTGCTTTGTGAGCCATAATAAGTTGATTATACTGAATCTGCCTGGGTAGCTCTAGCCTTCTGAGATATTTTAGATTTTTATAATGATGTGTTCTGTAAGGGAGACCAGTGGCAAATCTAGCAATGCTATTATAGCAGCTTGAGAGTTTAAGATCAGTTTTATTTAGGTTGGCAAGTAAAGGGGAAGCATAGAAGAGGGTAGATAGTACATGGGAGTGGGCAATGGCAGTCTAAGCAGGTGGGGTAAGGAATAGCTTTAGCCTATATAGTGAGCCCATTGTTCTGATAATGATTTTGATAGTTTTGTTGTTGTGCACATTGAACTTAAGATTATCTACAATAAATCCTAGGAGTTTTGTATGGGCATCTGGTGAGATTATGGTACCATTATTGGACTTAATGGAGAGTGTTAGCACCATGGATCTTTGGGTGTGGGAGAAATGTAGGAGCTTTGTTTTGTTAGGATTTAGAATCAGACAGTGAGAGGCAAGTCAGTTCTATACTAGGTTAAAAGTTCTTTGAGTTATTGTTAGCAGCTTTGTTTGTGAGGTGCCAGTACAGATCAACGTTGAGTCGTCTGCATACAGTGTGGAGGTCATTAATAAAAATAGAAAACAGAAGTGGACCCAGAATAGACCCCTGGGGGATACCTAGGGTGTTAGGTAGGAGGTTTGAGAGGTTGTTCTGCCATAAGACAGATTGTTGTCTATTGTACAGGTAGGATTTGAACCACTGGAGAGAGTGATTGCATAGAGACATTGTTGCCAGGGTGTTAATGAGAAGATGGTGGTTAACCATATCAAAAGCCTTGGACAGGTGCAAGAAAAGAGCTGAGGATAGCTTGTTGTTGTTCCTGTTATAGCTTATTGCATTTGAGAAGGTGAGGAGAGCTGTGGTAGTACTATGATTTGGCCTGAAGTCATGCTGAGAGTTAGCCAGAAGGTTGTTTTAGGTTAGAAAGTACAGAAGTTGTTTGGACACATTTTTCCATAGTTTTTGCCAAAGGTGAGAGGATGGCTATGGCTATGGGTATGTAATTAGATAATTCAGAAGAGTTGCCACCTTTATGGAGGGTATGACATGAGATATTTTCCAGATATTGAGAAGAGAGGCTTCTGATATGAACTGGTTAATTAGAATGGAAAGGGGTATGCTATGGTATCAGCAGCTTGATGAAAATATTAAGCAGGGAGAAGGTCAGTAGCTAGGGTAGTAGGTCTTAATTTTTTGAACAGTGAATGAAAGATGTAGAGACTGGTTGGAAGCTAAAGGTGGGCTGGGTACTGAGAGTGTTGTCCAGTGGGTTAGAGGAGTTAAAGGGCAATTGACTAGCGAGGGCTTGAATAGTTTCAGTAAAGAAATTATTAAAGTTGTTAGCAATATCCACTGGCAGTTTATTAGTAGAGGCTGAGAGAGGTGGAGTGGTGGTTTGACCTAGGTGCAGTAATTTATTTATCCCTGCCCAGAATATTTGGGGGTTATTTTGGTTTCCTTGTTAGAGATGGAAGTAGTAGTTTTTTTTATCTAATAGAATGTATCGTTTAGTCTCATTTCTTAGTTGTCTAAATTTGGTTTCATTTAGAGGGTGTTTTGTAGCACACCATGTTGCCAATGCTTTGTTTCGGACTATGATTTTTGATTTGGTTTCTTTAGAGAGCCACGGTGCAGCATTTGTCTTTACCCTAGTAGAACGAGTGGGAGCATGAAAATCGAGGATGGTGAGGAATTTATTGTTAAAGTAGGCAACAGCTTTGTGTAGGGGCAAATGTTTTAGGGCAGAACAGTTGCATATCTTAAGTTCATCCTGGAACTTACTAGGATTAAAGCATTTATTATTTCTTATTGTTCTATACATCGGCTGATGGGAGTTGTTTGATATGTGCTTGCAGATAAAGGTGAGAAAGTGATCACTGAGGTCATGGGGGATGGCCTGATGTAAACATTTGGGGTTGGCTATTGATTAGTATCCAGTCATGTATACTATCCTTTTGGTTATGTTTCCCTATCCTGGTGGCGGTGGATATGATCTGTGTGAATCCATACAGGTTTACATGAGTGGTAGGAGATTGAGAGGAACAAGTATTCCAATCAATGTTAAGATCTCCAAGTACAATGGTTTCTTGTGGGTAGCTATTAGCTAACCAATGGAGGATGTCTTCTAGGGTATTAGTATTATTCCCTGGTGGAATGTACACACAGACTATATTCATACATTTGTTTTTGTTAATTTGGAACTTGGTAGCAATTATTTCTGCTTTATTAACCTGGGGTGGTTGAATGGGGACTGTGGTAACATTTAGTGTAGATTTGAAGAGTACAGCTACCCCCCCTTCCTAGTAGAATGATCAAGTCTAAGTATATTATACCCAGGTGGTACAATTTCACTATCTGGAGTAGATGGTTTCAGCCAGGTTTCAGTTAGACATAAAATATCAGGGGAATGGACTTGTAGGAGGGTGTGTAGATTAGGTTCTTTGTTATTTATGCGATGAATATTTAGATGGCAGACCAGGAGGGAGTTGGGGGACTTGTTAATAGATAGTGATTCATTTGGGTTAGTTGCAAATTAAGTTGCACTATGTAGGGTGGCAGGGCCAGGGTTTGGGTGAATATCTCCATCCATTGCGAGGTTATAACCTGTAGTTTCTATAAGCTTCAGGATTTTGGTTATAAGTTTTTGACAGTGTTTAGATTTTGTGCTGATATATCTCTGTGTAATAGGCTGATAGTGTTCTAGTGGTTAAGGAGTTAGTTATAGTAGTAACCAGTGGGTAGCCTGTCATGTTCAATACATCTAGTATGGTTTGAGATTTTGGGTGATAAAATCCTAGGTAAGGCTGATTTTTATAAGTGGAGAGGAAATATGGAGTTAAGAAGAGGGATAGCAGAGAGAATAGTGACATTGCTTTGGATGGTAACATATTTGGGGGTAGGTTAGTGTTACTGGTTTAGGGCCCTAAGGATCTTGTGGTAGGATATTAACTGCTGGGAGGAGTGGTGGAAGCTGGAATAGTGTAAGCAGTACAGTAATGATTGGTTCAGATAGGAGAAAATGGAGGGGTGAGTGTGGGATGGGTTAACTGAGTAGAGGAGTATTGAATGGTTCAGCTGGAGGGGGGTGTGCTATTATGGCTATAAAGCTAGCCACAGTGGGGGCAGGGAGAAGTGCAGAGCACGCTCGAGCACAGGGAGGGCAATCTAAGCAGGGCTTAACCAAACACAAGGAACCTGCAATCAAAGATAAGTATGTTTTCAACTGGAATCTATGTCTTAGTGTTAGAGAGCCAGAAAGGTACAAGGTATACCTGTTACCTGTAAGAATTCAATTTATGCTTAATTTATGAGTGACTTGCTTGGCTAGAATCACTTGCATTAGAAGCTGAAGTTAAGTACAAACTTGCAGTACTGTATTTTATTTTTCTGTTAAGTGCAAACTTGCAGTTTTAAAAGTACTGTATTTTATTTTTCTGTTATGAAAAGTGTGCTGTGTGTCTCTCTGCAGTAAGAGGGGGTTGCAGTTTTTTCACTTCTTATTTGATATTTAACTCTTAGCCCAGAGGGTTTCCTCTGTACTTTAAGTGCTAGCCACAGAGCCAAGAATTCAATTTATGCTCATTTTCTGAGTGACTTGCTTGGCTACAATCACCTGCATTAGAAGCTGAAGTTAAGTGCAGACTTGCAGTAATATATTTTATTTTTCTTTAAGTTCAAACTTGCAGTTTAAAAGTACTGTAGTTTATTTTTCTGTTCTGAATAGTGTGCTGTGCGTCTCTCTGCAGTTAGTTGCCCACCCACCCTCACTGTTCTTGGCTTGGTGGTAATGTTGGTGGCTCTGGAATTGCCCGAGCCTCCTGTAAATCATTATTTGAACACTCATCCTGGGTCCATCTCATTTGCTCACTTAACCAAGTACAGTGTGATCATATTCTGAGTCTAGTGTTCACTCTAATTAATACAAAGAGAAGATTTGAGAAGGCCAACCCACTTAGGTTCTTCCTTCTTCTCTCCAGTTCTTCCTTCCTCTTTCCATGCACTTTACAAGCAAACAAAAAAAAATAAAAAATTGCACATTATTCATCTGCTTTTACTGTATTTGTGTCATCATCTTCTTTCGGCTGTTCCCATTAGGGGTCGCCACAGCGGATCATCTGTTTCCATTTCTTCCTGTCCTCTGCATCTTGCTCTGTCACACCAACCACCTTCATGTCCTCTCTCACCACATCCATAAACCTTATCTTAGGCCTTCCTCTTTTCCTGTTACCTGGTAGCTTCATCCTTAGCATCTTTTTTCCAATATACTCAGCATCCCTCCTCAGCACATGTACAAACCAACCTAATCTTGCCTCTCTGGCTTTTATCTCCAAACCTTTGACCTGGGCTGACCCTCTAATATACTTATTCCTAATCCTATCCACCCTCTTCACACCCCCAATGCAAATCTTAACATCTTTAACTCTGCCACATCCAGCTCTAACTCCTGCCTTTGTGTCAATGCCACTGTCTCCAACCCATATAACATAGCTGGTCTTACTATCCTCTTGTAGACCTTCCCTTTCACTCTTACTGGCACTTGTCTGTCACAAATCACTACTGATACTCTTCTCCACCCACTCCATCCTGACTGTACTCTCTTCCACACTCATCATTACTCTGAACTATTAGTTAAACTCATCCACCTTCACCAGCTCTACTCCTTGCATCCTCACCATTCCTCTATCCTTCCTCTCATTCACACACATTCTGCCTTAGTCCTGCTGACCTTCATTCCTCTCTTCTCTAGAGCATATCTCCATCTCTCCAGGGTCTCCTCCACCTGTTCCCTACTCTCACTACAGATCACAAAATCACCGAACCCACAGACATTGCCAACATACTGGCAGACAGGTTCAGTGCAAACTTCACCCCTCTCTCCCCCCCAAAAGGAGAGATAAATATCCCAGCGGAATGTAGCCCCCCCCCCAGCATCTCAAATGCGCAGGTAAAAACTGCTCTCTCTAAAGCTAAGAACACAGCATCCATGGGACCGGATGGTGTCCCTGGCTGAGTGCTACACGAACTCAATGAGGAACTAAACCCGCACGTAAGGCTGCTGTTTAATCTTAGCCTTACCACAGGATACGTGCCCAAGGAGTGGCATATGGCAACTGTGGTCCCACTTCACAAAGGCGGTGCCTCTACGGACCCTGGAAATTACCGACCCATAAGCTTAACAAGCCTGATCTGCAAAGCTATGGAGAGGATCATAATGGAACTCATAAATAATGACATTGGGGACCTACATTGGATCCGACCCAGTTTGGCTTTATCAAGGGCAGATCATGCCTTTTGAACTTGGTCGACTTTTTCAAAACAGTCACCAAGGCTATTGATGAGGGAAAGGTAGTTCATACAGCCTACCTCGACCTTGCGAAAGCTTTCGACACAATACCCCACTCGGGTATCATTGAAAAACTTACAAGCTTAAATATAAACCCATATGTCACAAGATGGGTTAACTGGCTAAAGGACAAAACACACAGGGTTAGAGTTGCTGGCGCCATGTCAGACTCCAAGCCGGTCACAAGTGGTGTCCCACAGGGTTCAGTCCTGGGCCCCCTATTGTTCGGCATCTACTTCTCAGAAGTACAGGCAAACATAGGAGGACTATGGCTGACAAAATTTGCAGATGACTGCAAACTGGGTGCTATAGTTGAAAATACATCAGACACAGATATCCTTCAGAAGGGTCTCACGGAAAAGGATAGCTGGTGTCAGAGCCATGGCCTGAAGTTAAACGCCAAAAAATGTATAGTCATACCCTTCGGGAAAAACAAGGTATCCCCAAGCTACCATATAGGAGGAAATCCACTAAGCACTGAAGAGGTTATCAGGGACCTGGGGGACCCAGGTTGACAGTAACCTTCTTTGACACTCATGTTGCCAAAGTGGTTAGAAAGACCTTCTACATTGCCCATCTGATCATGAAGAGATTCACATCCAGATCAAGAGAGGTCATTGTCCCCCTGTACTCTTCACTTATCCGACCAATGACTGAGTACAATGCCCCATTCGGAATGTATCTCACCCGACACCTGCAGCAATTGGAAAGACCCCAAAAGTTCCTCACCAAAAGGATAATAGGACTCAAAAACATGTCCTATGCTGCCAGACTTAAGAAACTCCAGCTTTACTCAGTCGCGTACCGTCTTCTCAGAGGTGACCTGTGCCTGACATACAAGGCCATGTCCAACCCCGAGTTAATGGACATGCTCCACCTCAAAAAATCCAAATCCACCAGAATCACTCGAGCAAGCGACTTAAACCTCAACACGGATATAAATAGGACATGCTGGAGGAATAGATTAATCTCCCAGAGACTCCCTATGCTGTGGAATAAAATCCCGGTCCATGTAAGACAGAGCACCTCGCTGACTCTGTTCAAAAAGAATCTTGACCAGTGGATGGGAGATCGTAGGTTTACCCCAGGAATCATCTCTGTGTCACTGCTGGACAGAGGCACGGCAAACTAATGGGAACAGTATTCCTCAGACATAAGGGGTGGTACAAACCACAAAACTTTGGGCTAGGCTTATAAATACCTCAGGGCAGATAGCCTAGTATAAACCTATGAACCTTTGAACAATGTCATCTGCAAACATCATAGTCCATGGGGACTCCTGTCTGATCTCGTCTGTCAACCTGTCCATCACCATTGCAAATAAAAAAGGGCTCAGAGCTGATCCTTGATGTAATCCCACCTCCACCTTAAACGCATCCGTCACTCCCACTGCAGACCTCACTGCTGTCACAGTACCCTCGTACATATCCTGTAACACTCATACATACTTCTCTGACACTCCCAGCGTCCTCATACAATACCACAACTCCTCTCTAGGCACCCTGTCATATGCTTTCTCTAAGTCTACAAAAGCACAATGCAACTCCATCTGACCTTCTCTGTACTTCTCCATCAACACTCTCAGAGCAAACATTGCATCTGTAGTGCTCTTTCCTGGCATGAATCCATACTGCTGATCACTAATCATCACGTCCCTTCTTAACATAGCTTCCACTACTCTTTCTCATAACTTCATGCTGTGACTGATCAATTTAATTCCTCTGTAGTTACTACAACTCTGCACATCACCCTTATTCTTAAAAATCAGTACCAAAACACTTTTTCTCCATTCCTCAGGCATCCTCTCACTTTCTAAGGTTTCATTAAACAATCTGGTTAAAAACTTCACTGCTATTTCACCTAACCACCTCCATGCTTCCACAGGTATGTCATCTGGACCAACAGCCTTTGCATTCTTCGTCCGCTTCATAGCTATCCTTACTTCCTCCTTGCTAATCCATTGCACTTCATGATTCACTATCCCCACATCATCCAACCTTCTCTCCCTCTGATTCTCTTCATTCATCAGCCCCTCAAAGTATTCTTTCCATCTGCTCAACACACTCTCCTCACTTGTGACTATGTTTCCCCTCATTATCCTTTATCACCTTTACCTTCTGCACATCTTTCCTAGCTCAGTTCCTCTGTCTAGCCAATCGGTAAAGGTCCTTTTCTCCCTCCTTAGTGTCCAATCTTTCATACAACTCTTCATATGCCTTCTCCTTTATTACTTTATTTTGCTTTTGCCTCTTCTTAGAAGTACTCAGTTGTATTTATTCTGCTGTATTTATTACTGTTTGGTAGTAGCCTGATTAAATTGTAACTGTTCGGTTTAAGCACTTGGGCTTCAGACCAGTTATTTTACATTAAGAAGGTTTGTGGTCTGCAATCTTGTGGGAGGAGAGGCTGGATTCTGCCCTTCTGAGCTGGGAATTTCTGGTTAAAGGCTTATTTGTGTCTGCTTATTTGAACTGTTTCCTTCTGATATTTGGTGCACCTTGTTGCTGTAGCATAGACCAGATTCAGGCCTGCTGAATCTAGCTTTCTTTGTATAACTTGAGCAAAGACCCAGGCCATCTTTTTTGGAAAAGGTTCCCCTGCACCCCAGTGGCAGGAATGTGCAGTTAGAATTTGTCTGAAGACTTCTGGAACAGGGCTCAGTTTTGAGCTTTTTTACTGGTTTTAATTGGGTAATTTGTTTAAATCTAATTGTTCGTTTTCGATTGTTTCATATATATATATATATATATATATATATATATATATATATATATAAAACTGCACTTTATTCATCTGATTTTACTGTATTTGTGTTTCTTCCTACTTTATTTTGCTCTTGTTGCCTGTTCTTAAAAGTACTTAATTTCATTCATTCTGCTGCATTTATTGCTGCTTGTTAGTAGCTTGATTAAATTGTAACTGCTATCCTAAGCCTTTGGTTTAAGCACTTGGGATTCAGATCAGTTGTTAAGAAGGTTTGTGGTCTACACTGTTGTGGCTGGACAGGTAGCTTACATCCTTCTAAGCTGGGAATTGCTGATTGAAGGCTCAGTGTCTAAAAGTATATTAGTTCTGGTTTAAGCACTTGGGCTATGGGCCAGTTATTTTACAGGTGTGGTCTGCACTCATGGGAGGAGAGGGTAGATTCTGCCCTTCTGAGCTGGGAGTTTCTGGTTAAAGGCTTATTGTGCCTGCTTATTTAAACTGCTTCTTTCTGAAATTGGTACGTCTTGTTTGTTGTAGCATAGACTAGATTCAGACCTGCTGAATCTAGCTTTGCTTGTATAACCTGAGCACTAATCCAGGCCATCTTTTTTTTGGAGAAGGTTCTTCTGCACACTAGTGGCAGGAGTGTGCAGTTAGAACATGTCTGATTGAAGACTGCTGGTATGGGACTCAGCTTTTAGCTTTTTATTGGTTAATTGGTTTAAATCAGTTTGCTCATTTGCTACTGTTACATAAAAAAAGAAAAAAATATATATATATGCTTTATGCATTGCCACCTTGCTAGGGTTAAACTGTTTCCAGCACCATAAATTCTGTTCTTCAAACTTTCCCTTAGAACTAGCCATTGTTTAGTTTTACACTCAAATCTATTTCTTTTAGGTCAGCACTTGTTCAGAATTTGTTGTAAGCACTAAATAAGCTACAAATTACTACAACACTAAACTTTCCTCACTTGTCTAGAGGAACACAGTTTTTAGTACTTAATAAATAAGCACCTATCCAGGCAAGTCTAAGGATCAGCTCCCAAAGTTTTCTCCTGTCTACCTGTGGAATCTGGGCATCTTGGGGGCAATGCAGCAATTGCCTCATGCACACAGACAACCCTCTCCTCCTACCACCCAACACTACAACCTGTGAAAGATGCACTTATATAGCCAAACTGGAAGCAAAGCTCTCTTCAACCAAGACTGGCCAATATCCTAGTACCTACCGATGAACCTATATGTATTCCTGGATTCCAACATGTTGTTTCATAAATGTCTGAGGAAAGCAAATTCATGCATTTGCAACTGACTAGAAGAACTCCTCATAGGAGAATACCAGACTAATGGTCCAGAGCCTTTTTAAGCCTACCCATTTATGCCCCAGTTTTCTTAATTATCAGTGCCCAAGGACTGGAATGACTTTAGTATATCCCTGTGCCTAACAGCATCTACAAGCTACTGCTGTCCATAATGGCCACAGGTGACAAGCAGGGGTGAATTTATGATTTCTCATCCATTGGTCCAAATATTTGAATAGGCTTAGAAAAGAGCTCTGTTTCACATAAATGGGAAGTCTGTTCCAGAGAAGGGGTGTAATCTATGAAACATACACCTGTTCCTCCAATCATATTTTGTCTATGTCACAGATATTCTTGTGCTGTTTGTTTTGTGAATGTGTAGCAGATCTTGAGTTAGGATAATTGAGTGTATGTTTTTAAATTTTATATATGGCCATAATCCTGTATGTTTTAGGACATTTC
>NW_025051655.1:0-11607 GCF_019279795.1 Protopterus annectens | reverse complement strand
GAGAGATGTCAACCTCAACAAATAATGAAATAGGATGTGCTGGTGGGACAGATACATAATCCAGAGGCTCCCCACACCCTGGACCAGAATCCCACTCCATGTTAGGCAGAGCCCCTCACTGACACTCTTCAACAGGAATCTTGCCAAGTGGATGGATGATTGTAGAGTTACACTGGGGGTCTTCACTGTGTCATGTCCAGACAGAGGCACAGCAAAGCAAATCATAAATGGCCATAATATTCACATAGCAAGGGGTGGCAAAATCCACATACACTCTGGCTAGGCTAACAAATGCCCTAGAGTGGATAGTCTAGTATGAACCTATGAACCTATGAAGATACAAATTGTACAGGACACTAAGGATAATCCCAAGGCTTTCACAACTGATGGTAGGAACCATGTTGGGAATTCACAGATATGCTCTGAATCACACAAATATCACAAACACACACACATATTGCCAACATACATCCTGACAGGTGCAGTGCAAACCCCTCCCCTGAATGCAGAATATCTATCCCAGCAGACTGCTGGCCCCCTGACATTGCAGATGCTGAGATAACAGCCAACATCTACAAAGCAAAACACACAGCAGCAATGGTATGAGATGGTGTCCTGGGCTTAGTGCAACATGGACTCCAAGATGAATGGAATGCCAAACCACACTACTGCTCAATGTCTGCCTTACCACAGAATATGTACCCAAAGAGCAGTGTACAACAACAGTGGTCCTTCTCAACAAAGGTGTTGCCTGAATGGATACTGAAAACTACTACCCCAGAATCCTGAGAAGCTCGGTCTGCACAGCTATGGAAAGGATCAGCATGTACCACAGACATAAAGATATTGGGGGACCTACTGACACGGACACCCAGTGTGGCTTTCTGTGCAGATACTGCCCCTAAACATATTTGACTCAATTGAAACAGTCATTAAGGTCATTGATGAGGGCAATGTGGTCCACACAGCGTAGCTGGACCTTGCAAAGGCTTCTATACAATACCCACTTTTCATTATAGATAAGCTCACCAGCTTAAATATAAACCCCCATGTCAGTAGAGGGTTGCAAACTAGACCAAGGACAGAACTGACATGGTCAGACATGCTGCATCCATGTCAGACTACAAACCAGATATAACTGGCATCCCACAAGGCTTGGTCCTGGGATCTCCTGTCTGGTATATATGTCCCATAGGTACAGGCAAACATGGAAGGACTGTGTCCAAACATGTTTGCAGAGGACTACAAACTGTCACCACATATGATCCACCAGCTGACACAAGCATCCCACAAAAGGGCCACATTGAAACAGACAAATGGTGCCATAGCCATGTCAGCAAGCTAATTGCAAAAAGTATAGTCAACCCCATGGATATACAGTAAGTGTCCACCACTACACATAGGTGTTAACCCATTATGTAGTTAACATGTAATGAGAGACCTGGGGACACAAGGTGATAGATATCCTGCTTTGGGACAAACATGTGCTGTAGTGTTTACAGAAACATACCATATACCCACCTAATCATGAAGGTTGTCAGATCTAGATAAGGAGGTCATTGTGGCTCTGCAGTCATCCTTCATCAGGTACAATTGACTACAATACCCCCTGGGGGATGTACTCAGCAGACACCTCCATCAATTGTAAAGTCCCCAACAGTACCTCACCAGGAGTATCAAAGAGCTAGCACAGATGCCATGTGTTGCCTGTGTTGTTGGTATCAATAAACATGTTGCCCCTTTGTACAATCTGAATGGCAGTGAGCTATGCACATGAGAGACCTGAACCCCAGCACTGACTTACATAGGACAAGCTGTATGCATGATCCATAACACAGAAGCCACCCACCCATGAGTAAACCCCAGTACAGGCTACCCATAGAGTCACTTATCAATCTTCCTCAATAGGAATCTTGATGAGGGATGGGAGATGGTAGCTTTATCCTGGGTATCACTGTCATGTCACAGGTAGACAGAGGCACAGTATACCAACCATGACATATGTCATGGCAAACCCACTACAATGTGTTGAAGGACAAACACACTCCAACTAGCATTAGACATGGACTAGGGCACACGCTAGTGTTTGCAAATGTACACCTATGTTGTGGAATACACTACCAATGTTGGACAAGCCTGGTTTAAGTAGTTCATATCTGAACAGAATGCAACATGGTCAGATGTACACAACTGGACCCTAACCAGGCTGTTGTGCCCACTATCAAAATGTAAAGCAGTGATAGCACTAAAGCCCAGGATACTGTCCACCACAGTCAAAGTACTACCAGTACACTATACAGTACTACAGTGTTAGGTCAGTGTGAAAGGATGTTGACAACTGTATGCAAAGTATCCCATGCAAACACTGCAGGTACAGTATAATCCTGTTGTGTTCACACACAAAGCAGTTGTACAGTAACTACACAACATGACACACAACACACAACCATAAATAGGTGATATTTGTTGAAGTTCACACTCATCCACAAATGTGGTGGGCTGCAGAGTCCAACATATGGAATGCTCACAGGGCATGCTCACACTTTGATAAATGAGACATATGTCAGACAACATGCCATGGGAAGGCTGAACTGGGCATGCTCACACACTTAGGCCAAATCTCAGTTTAGCAGATGGACACACATATCTGGTTTTTTTATGTGTTATTCCAGGAACCAACCACATTACAGCAGTCTGCCCAGTGCAAACAGTTAAATGACTACAGAGACTTTGATATAGTGGATCCTCCCATATGCAAACATCTTCCACAGATGCACAAGTTGTTCATACAAACAGGAATGCTATGGCAATAAAGATTTCAAACAGTCTATCAGCAACAAATAATGTGCATTTGACAATTAAACATATGGGTGTAGAGGTCAACACTAGGCTGTTTAGGGAATGACAACTTAGCCATAGTGTGTTGGTGTCTGATCCCACAGGATGCACATTCCCTTTCTAAACACTGATGTCAGCACCCTATAAGTACAGCAGGAGAAGAAACCCCCAGTAATGAGAATAGCGCCCGCTAATCGCTGTCAAGTGTCATAACATAGTTATGTAGGGGGTTTGAATCCTGCAAATGCTGTGTGTGAAAGTCTGTGGGAGGAAATGTCCCTTTGGCAACTGGGAAAAACACTACAGGATGCACATTCCCTTTCTAAACACTGATGATGTCAGCACCCTATAAGTATAGCAGGAGAAGGGAAAAACCCCCCAGTAAGGCAATAGCGCCTCTGCTAATGTGTCCCTCAAGTGTCATAACATAGTTAGGTAGGGGTTTGAATCCTGCAAATGCTCAGTGTGTGTGTGAGTGGGGGTTTGGGGTGTGTGTAGTCTGTGGGATAAAATGCCCTTTTGGCAACTGGGAACACACTACAGGATGCACATTCCCCCTTTTTAAACACCGATGATGTCAGCACTCTATAAGTACAGCAGGAGAAGAAACTTCCAGTAATGCAATGCACTCTGCTAATGCGTCCGCCTCAAGTGTCATAACATAGTTAGAATGAAGCGGGCTGAGGCCCATCTCAAGTGTCATAACATAGTTAGGTAGGGTTCAGAATGAAAAGTGTGTGGGTTTTTCTGAGGGGTTAGTGTGTGAGGACAATGCCTTTGGCAACTGGAACAGACTACAGGATGCACATTTCCTTTCTAAACACTGATGATGTCAGCACCCTTTAATAGAGCAAGAGAAGAAAATCCTCCCAGTAATGGAATAGCACTCTGCTAATGTGTCCTTCAGGATGTCATAACATAGTCAGATAGGGTTTGAATCCTGCAATTGGCAATTGTGTGTTTTTCTGAGGGGGGTTTGTTTGTGTGGACAATGTCCCTTTGGCAACTAGGTGAACACACTACAGGACGCACATTCCCCTTTGTAAACACTGATGATGGCAGCACCCTATAAGTACAGCAAGAGAAGGGAAACTTTCCAGTAATGCAATACACCTGCTAATATGTCCGTCTGGTGTCATAACATGTCCATAAGGGTTTGAATCCTGCAATTTGGGAAATGTGTATTTTTGGCTGAGGGGTTAGTGTGTGTAGGACAATGTCCCTTTGGCAACTAGGTGATCAGACTACAGGATGCACATTCCCTTCTAAACACTGTTCAGCTGAAGGCCATGGCTCTGGCACAAGTGTCTGTTTCTATGCTGCCCCTTTGGAAGATGCTTGTGTCGGCTGGGGAGTCGATTATGGTGGCCAGTTGCAGTCATCTGCATATTTGGTCAGCCACAGTCCGTCCGTGTTGGCCTGTACCTCCAATAAATTTATACCAAACAAGAATCCCAGGACTGAGCCTTGTGGGACACAACGAACTGGTTTGGAGTCTGGCATGGCTCCAGAAATTCTAACCATGTTTCTGTCCTGAGCCACTGTGCAATCCATCTAGTGACATAGGGGCTTATATGCTGGTGAGCTTCAGAATGCCCAAGTGGTATTGTTGTGAAGGCTTTTGCAATCCAGGTAGGCTTTTGAACCACCCCCTGCCAATGGCCATGGTGACTGTTTCAAGAAATCAACCAGGTTAACCTGGTAGTGCTGGTGTGCTCTCAGTAGCCCTGAACCAGGCATCTTACTGCACAGATATCGATGTTCTCCATGCCAGGAGTGTTTTTGGGGGCATGCATCTGGAGGTTTAGACTTCTTGGGTAGCATTACCAGTTTCATCCCGTGATACCTATGAAGGTGTTTGTCATTTGAGCCTTGCCTAACATAGGCACTATGGGGGTAGCAAGGTTCCAATATCTGAAAGCCCAGGGTGACAGGTGCAGGCCATCCCTAAGCAGGTAGTTCAACAAAAATGAATATTTAAGGTTTAGTGCCTGTGATTGTTAGCAGTGCATATATGACTGCTGTGGACACATGCCAGGTAAGTCATATGCACTGTGTCACAGGCAATGTACATGTGAACAGGACAAACAGTGACATCCTGTCAAGTGGGACATGGACATACATATAGTAAGCTATGCAGATGGCACTAGGAGTCCACAGAAGCTGTATAACATGCATTGCAGGTGTGATCAGTATTCCAGGGTAATTGCAAGCATGTGCACGTGGTCTCCTGGGGCGGTCTAATGACAGCACAGACCCAGCATTGCTGGGGCTGCTGCTGGCACTACGGGGGTGGCCGCAGCCCTGTTGTCGCATGACTGCCAGCTGCTGCTGTTGCTGGCATGCGCTCACGTCCACGCCTCAGCCGCCCACCATCGCCTGGCTCATGGACATGTAGTTGTGGAACCGGTCTAATATGTCCCCACAACGTCTGTCTATGACATTGGTGAAATCACGGATGGCAGCCGCAATGTCATACTGTCAGTCATGGCTGTGTGACATGCTGTCAGCTCCCTCAGACCCTGTCTGGTGTACCGTTCCATACGTGACTGTGCCTGCATGACAACCCGAAACATAGCTGAGGTTGTAAGACCTCTGTGGGCACGTCTGACAGGGTCAGTACGCCCATGCATGCTCCCACGAGAACCCCTGGACATCTGTCTGTGTGGTACCATCTCTGGGCCATGCCCATGGCTGCTGTGTGGGAGGCATGTGCCACAGATACCACATTACCCTGGTCAATGCCCACTGTATGCTGTCCATCACCTAGGGACATTGGTGACAAAGGGTGTATTGGCAGGATAACTGTGCACATTGATGGGGTCGACAGCTGTGTACTGTCAATCGGCTGACCAATGGCGGACCCTGGCATACTTTCCTGTGCCATTACACAGATGTCATCATTATCAGTACCCACGGCACCTGATTCAGGTTCCTGCTACATGACACCAGAGCAGCAACAGAACCTGTGGGAGGGAAACAGGAAACACAGTTTACAATGTCTACACATTACCAGTGATGCACACATGCACACATGCACACATGCACAGGTGCACACATGCACACATGCACACATGCACAGGCACACATGCACAGGTGCACACATGCACACATGCACACATGCACAGGTGCACACATGCACACATGCACACATGCACAGGTGCACACATGCACACATGCACAGGTGCACACATGCACACATGCACACATGCACATGCCCCATGCACAGATGCACAGGTGCACACATGCACACACATGCACACATGCAGTCACACATGCACATGCACATGCACAGGTGCACATGCACAGGTGCACACATGCACACATGCACACATGCACACAGTTTCCCCAATTGTACAGTACTCATTTGGATATCAACACACAGACACAGACACACCTACATGCATACAAAGAGCACTACTAAGTGAGCCAAATAGTACTATTACTATCAACACTATTACAGGAATTGTTAATACACACTCACCAGCATGGATAGGCTGCATTGTTGTTATACCAGAGGGTCCTGCAGAAGTGAAGAAACTGATGTCAGTGGGCACAACTGTGCCATTGTTACTGAGTATGATACAGGTCAGTAGTACAACAGTCGCCTTTCACAGGTCAGCTGCTAATATTGAGGATATCACACTTGCACATTAAATACTATGGTGACAGCTACAAACCAAGGACACACCTCACACATGCATTAACTACCAGTGTACACAACAGTCAACTATACATATGGCATATTACCTGCACGTTCACTGTCTTTGCTGCGTGGGTCCAGCCTCCATCATAATGCATGTCTGCTGCTGTTGTTGCTGGGGGACTGGAGCCACTACACTCATGAGTAGTCGCTCCAGTCTGGTGAGTGGGGATGTGAGACCCCACCACCTGTGGCGACCTGTTGCCTGTGGATATCCGACACATGCTGACGGACATGTCTGATTAAATCACTGCAGTGATGTCGTACCTGCTCATATGTCCTATTATGCGTGCCTATGTCATTTACCCGATGGACAAGGTCTTGCCACAGTGCAGCCCTCTCCTGCTGATTCTGGCTGGTGCGGGAAAAGAGTATTGCATAATCCTGCACCAGGCTCTGGTGTATCTCCTCATCCTCAGCTGTGGAGTAGGTGGGATTCCGCGGGTGGGCCATGTACCTGAGAAAGAAAATAACCTGGTATCAGCAATATATGTCAGCAGAATTTGGCACACATACTACACATGCTACTCGACTGTTATGATACAACATATCTCCCATAGTAGCATCTCTCTGTCTATTGGTGGATACACATGTAGATGGCCAGGTATCAGTGCTCAGCCAGCAACTGTGCAACAGTACCTGGCACACTCCATACGACATACTACCAAACCCCAGCAGTCAGAACACTGATTCAGGTCAAGAGCACCTCCTCACTCTGGGGTTTGTATCTAGGTACTGTATGGCCTACATCATCAACTACTGTGAGCTGACCACACACTGATTGCCCTGGATATACATATCCCACCTCCACCACCAGCACAAATGACTATAGTGAAACATTACAGATCAAACTTTACACTTTGTAACAGTGACATGGTATCCTTTCAGCCCACTGGGCCAGTGGCAGATACAACCCACAATGCTGACCCCTACACAATTGCTTTCTACAGACATCTCCGAGAATGCATGGATCATGCAATCCCATATATGACCAAGACACTCTCCACAAAGGGACAGCATCCTGTCTGGTGGACCCCAGCCATAGACAGATTGTATTACAGAAGATGGAAGCTACTGCAAGACAGAGCATAATTCCATAAAGGGAGGGCATGTCTGAGCAGCACTAGTAAGGATCTATTTTCCATCATACAAAATCCATGGGCAACTTTGAGAGGGAAATCAAGAGGGACACTACAGATAACCAGAAGGCCTTCTTCAGTTATGTTAGCAACCTGGTCAGGATCCATCCTCTATGCCCATAGTTAGTACACAACAACAAATATTTCACTGACACCACAGATATCAACAACATTGTGGCAGACAGGTTCAGTGCAGGTGTCACCCCCCCCTCTCCCCCAAAATAAGACATAGTTATCCCAGCTGACTGTAACCTCCCTGTCATCACAGATGTCCAGGTGAGAGCCACCCTCAGGACAGCAGAATACACAACATGAATGGGACCTGATGGTATCCCCAGTTGCATGCTACATAAACTCTGACAGGAGCTAAACACACATATAGAAGTGCTATGTAACACTAGCCTGACTACAGGATATGTACCTGTACACTGGCACAGCAGCAGTGGTTCCACTCCAGAAGGAGGCACCTCAACATACCAATACAATACAACACAATACATTACATTACAATACAATACTATACAATATGCTATTGCCCTGGGACTACAGCGGGACTGATCTGCTACCCTGACCATTGTGACACATGTGGTGTGATGGTACCTGCTGCTGTCACACAGTTACACAGGGTGACTCATATGGCATATTACCTATCTGACTAACATTCAGCAGGGGTATGTGTGACATGTACTCATGGGGAGTCTTGCTTCTTAACACTGTGTGGTTTATTGCAGGGTATGTCTTATCTGGGGGTAGGAACTCTTACCTCCACATGTGCACTCTATTGCAGTGGCACGGACGACACACAGCAGACATTTAGGTTGTGGATGGTGTGAGGTGTTACTATGGTTGTTGGACATCTGTCATGGGTGTGACTTACATATGTAAATCCGGGAGTGGTAACCTCTATGTGGGTAGCATATGTGTACTCTGTGGTGTTGTCAGTCACTGTGCATTGGTAATGTGTTTGAGTGCATTGTCACAGTGTTGTACATGTCACTGTGTCCTTCTCCATATCTGTAGCTGTCATGTGAGGTCCATACCATGGCATCCATTATGTGGTGTGGAGGGTACACCGACCTACATGTCCATAGCTGACACACCATGTCCGCTGACACATACCATGTGCAGGTATTCCAGGGATAGTGTGCCACTGTGAATATCATTGGGGCCACTATTGTACACATTTATGACCCTGTTCACCCCTGACACATGCAGTGGTGGGCAGCCAATCACATATCTGGTGGTTACTGGTGTAGGTGATCTGGAATGTGGTATGGTACTCCGGTTTTGACACTGGTGTTCACTCCATGCCTTTGTCACCAGGCACCTGTTGCAATACATCTGTACACATGTGCCTCACTCAGAATTTATATACATCTCTCTCTATATATATATATATATATACATATATATATATATATATACATATATATATATATATATACATAAAATGTATTTGTATATATATATATATATATATATATATATATATATATATATATATATATATATATATATATGTCAAAATATACATATATATATTGATGTACATATATTGCTATAGATGTGGAGGGGGGGACACAGAGGGGGTGTGAGTGACAGAGGGGGGTGGGACAGGCTGTGTTGCAGGTCGTCATATACAGTCATACCTGTAGGTAGTCAGATCAGTCTGTCTATGTATATGTATCTACATATATCTATATCTGTATGTGTGCATTACATAGATATGTTTGTACAATATTCTATCTACATCTGTCTATGTATTCCTACATCTCTCTTTCTATGTATGTATACATATATGCATATCATATATATATATATATATATATATATATATATATACATATATATATATATAACAACATATGTTGACATACATACGTATCCATATGTTAGACAGGTATATCAACATATTTGTCTACCATACTGTATACACACACTAACATACTGCTAAACATACATAACTGTGAAACCTACTTTGTACATGGCACTACAACCTACAATCAACCAACATTGATATGTGCACATAGATGCTCTCACATAAAAATGTATGTACAGCCTTCACTGATAGTTGCTGTATGCCCCCTGCCCTTTACACATCTTCATATACATATGGATACAGACCAATGACACATATGGAGGGTTCACAGTATGTAGACCTTTATAGTATTACTTTACATTACCTGTGTTTGTCACAGCTGCTTGTGTTGCCATCTGGTTCTCTGTCCTGCTGCTCCACTTCCCAGTTGTCAGCTTTTAGGTAGCTGTTGCTGAACAATTTGTTTGTGTTTTAATTGCATTTTTCTCTGTCTCTGTCTCTTTTTCTCTCTCTCTCTTCTGTCTCTCACGTCCTTCTCGGGTGCAATGAAAGTATTGCATGTGTGGACTGGGAGTACAGCATATTTTTGTAGGTATCTGCATATGCCCATGTGATGGCCTCTGCACCAATTGTTAGCCAGCATTTGCTAATTGCATGCAGCCAGTTGTGTACTGATTGCAGTTCTCACTCTGATTTCAGAACAGTGCTATAAAAAGGGATGTGAGATAGGCGTAGCGCCTTCCGAATATAAGGGCAGGGGCCATGCCGTTATGCTGTGGGCAAAGTTCTGTGATTTAAAAGGGTTTTATCTCTCTCATTTTCCAGTGTGTTGTAGATTAACATTCCTCCATTCATTTCTCCAGTTTCCTGTACTAACGGTATGTACACTGACACCTACAACTACTACTACTGTTAATGTGTGTGTGTGTGCTTTCCTTTCATTTTTGCTTGCACTTTGTTGCTAAGGCTTCAATAGTTGCCCTTTACAGTCACTACTTGTATGCCTGCTAGGTGTCTTGACTGTAGTGTGCTGTGGCTTTCCTATTTTCCATGTACATTCACACCTTGGAATGCTTGCTATATCTGCTAGGGTGTTACAGCATGCAGTGTGGTCTGGCCATGGTGTGGGCCTTGACATCTATTAGGGTATTTGAGTATGCTGCTGAGCAGGCCCCAGAGACTTTCAGGTTCATCTGTTATGTGCCTCATGGAATGGTACATATCAGTGGGGGACACCCATTAAAATGTCCGGTACGCTGCAGTTGTGACTGTGGGTTAGCAAGAGCATATGTATTACTACACTTTTTTTGCCATGGGTGAATATTTTCAGGACTCCATAGTTACCATTGCATGTGTTACACCTTTCTGCCTACTGTTTGTACATTTCACATGGGGTCTGTGGGGCATCCCTGTAAGTCATTCACTGTTGCTATGTGTAGGCTCTTAACTATTCAAAAATGGTGGGTCAGACCCCGTGTACAGATATTTGCAGGTTGTCCACATTTCTGCCTCATATTTTGGTCAATATCTCATGCACACCTTTTTCTGGCAAGTCACTCTGGGCTCAAGTCAGAATATGGTGACAAACATTCAAGTTTCATACTGCATACCCTTCCAAACATCCCCCAAAGTGCAGACCCTGTTACTCTCTGAACTGTCTGCGTTTGTTGTAACATTATTTGTAATGTGTCCCTGGTTTTGGGCCTTTGCTCCACATATTTATTACTTGGTCCAGATGTGTTCCTGTAAGAGGTTGTGGGGTATGGGCAGTGATTATCCTGCTGTGAGTATGTGTGTGGCTTGCAAGGTGCTATAGTGACATTATTACCTACTAGCTTCCAACTAGCATGGCTGTTTCTGTTCACACACTACTATTATGGAAATCCACTAGTTTTGATAGTAATTCTAAATGGCATGCTTTGTGTACTACACATCTATATTCCCTTTACATTCATTCCTACTATTACATGATATATTTATTTTAGCACAATGTTCTTGTATAAGAGTCATGGCTTAGTGGTAAGTCATGCAGACTACTGTTTCCAAGGTCCTGGGTTCGGGGCTCACAGTGGGATTTTATTTTGCTTTTGAACTGAGTACAGGACCTG
>NW_025051654.1:0-11206 GCF_019279795.1 Protopterus annectens | reverse complement strand
ATCCCTTTTCCGTTCACATTTGTACCTGTCAGGGGTAATATTTTTTCTAAAAATCCCAAGAATCTCTAGAGATATGTTTCAAAGAGTTAACAAATTTCTTGACATGGTGGTCAACAAATAGAGCTAGGGGCTCTGTAATAGAACCTGCCCCAACAATAATAGGACAAAAAGTAAGGTTCTCTATACTTTAGCTAATGTTTTGGGTATTCAAATAGGGTAGAATTCGTGGTCTACTAACTTGATAAAGTATATAAAAAGTGCCCTGTACTGGGTGAGTCTTTTTAAATAATACTAATTTTAAGTAAGCTATATTAATCTCATTTTTTGATGCAGCATATTTAAGTATGTCACTAGAATCTCAAACATATATTGCCTCATAGTCAATAAATTGATAACCCTTACACTTTGTCAGGTTTCCTGCCCTGCATGAGAGAGTCTAGCCTGTGTCTTTTTCAGTTTCACTAAAATTACATTTAGTATTCTGCTTCAAATTTCATTTCCTGACATCTCACTCTACCAGTTCCTCAAAAATTCGTACAATCATTCTAGGGTTAAGTAGAGTTAAATATACTTAAACCAGGGTTCCTTATTATCCTTTAAAGAATAAATTCAAGTTTAATTTCCTTGTAAAACAGCTTGACATCAATCAAAGTTCACTTAAACTCACTGGCCATGCTGGTACATATTGAAAAGCCTTAGTAAATAGTTCAAAGTGCTTGTTTTCAATTGATAAATCTGTGTAGATAAAATGCTGAAACCACCTAGTCTGTTCTGTATACCAGAGTGAGTAACTACAATGTTATCTGCATGTTCTAACCTCTCTAGGTTACATACGATGTTGGTCCCTCGTGTAGTTGTTGTTCTAGTGTTGGCTTCTCCCCGTCCCATCCTCTTCTTCTGCCTCTCCCTCCCTTGAACAAATTGTAACTGTTGTTGTTGACTTTGCTCTGTCTCTGTGCTATCCATTTGCTCCTTCTCAAAGGGGGGGGGCTCTAAAGGGGGCAGAGTAACCCTCCCTGTCACTGACAACCACATTAGAATCACTCACAGCTCTGAAAACCATGTCTGTAACACCCTGGTTCAACATTTTCTTTGGTGGAGGGTAAGCTCTCCCCTCCCTATATTCAACCAAATCCCTTTGCAACTTTTTAACTTTCCTATTAATAACATTATTGCAATGTCTGTCAATTTCTTTAAAAACATTCACGTATTTAACTTTTTCAACATTAAATAACAAGTCTGCAGTAATACGATTATGTAGATTGTTCACTTCATTTAACAACCTTTCCTTGATTACATTGTAGTTCCTCATCATAATTTAATAATTCATACAACTGTTATTAAAACTGATTTGCCTTCCCATTTGGAGTATCTCTTTTTTGGATTTGTTGGAAGACACTTATATTATTAGTGTCTAAATCAGTCATAGTTCCTACATTTACTTAAGTAAAATTATATACCAATATCTTGTGTGATCATAGTATATAAAATGTAACATTTAGTGTTACAAAAAATCTTTTCTGTGTCATTAAACTTATTTAAGAACAATTTGGTAACCTTGTAAATAGAACTTAGATACTTGCACTATTGGATTCAGTAGCACATCTAAATATATAATGATAATGGCAATTTGTTATTCTGTTTGGCAGAAACAATAGAGTTAAAAGGCAGCTTCTTTACATGTCAATAGTGAAAATGTGCTGCTAGGCTTGCAGTTATATAAATTCCCTAATGGGATTAAGGAAGATAATGTTGTGTACAAAGAATGTCTGACTTTATTTAGCAATACTGGTATTGAAGTGATGAAGATCCATATTAAGCAAAACAAAAACAATGCACATATTTTAGAGTAGCAGGTTAAAGTGTTAGACGACAATGTTTTAAATCACAGTGATACTGATGTGCTTCAACCACTTTAAGAAACTGTGTTTGGAAAAAAATGGGCGAACACATTGAAAATATCATTATTAAAAAGAAGAAAAATTTAATTAGAGACAAACATCTTATGACTCACCATTCACAATTAAAAGTATCTACTGTTAACCATAAAAAGTGGATACTTCCCCAGACATGCCTGATCCCATTTTTTTACAAGAAGAAGAATTCCTGACTCTTCAAAGATGTTCCAAAAGAATAGCAAGTTGGAAAGAGGAAAATCAAAAGCCTACAGTACAAAACAGCAAATATTTGCCAAAAAAAAAAAAACAAAAAAAACAAATGAAGTGGGGCTTTTATGGACAGAACACTGGGGGAGAGGGAGAAGGATTACATACAAGGTCAAAGTGATAGGTTTGGCACACACTAGTTTTAACTTAGTTGGTTTTCTGACAATGAATTTAATGTTTTAAAGAAAGAATTTTCTTCTATTCCTAAACGAAGGTCATCAGTATACTAATTTTAGATTTAAGGGTGTCTGTGATAAACTGATTCAATACATATTAAAGATGTGGTTGCAAAATAATAATTTGTTAACGTACAAGAAAAGTTTATTTATTCCGTGCTTTGAATGTGTTTGCCAATGCATGTGAAAAGGACTTTTATCAGATGTTAGATAAAAGAAGTGACTATAGATGGTTTAATATTAGTAAAGATACAAGATCAGCTTTTACTGAAATTAAGAAGGATGAGCCACCTCATATTTTTAAAAGCTGACAAGAGTCATGGATTAGTAAAAAGGGATAATAATGATTATATGGATTGCAGTTTCAACAGAAAGTGTTAATTATTGTAACAAGTTGATATTTGAGCAAATAAGTAACAAAATATGGAGTAATTTTGCTAGGATTTAGTAAATCAAGGCATTCATTTTTGAGTAATATATTTTTTATGTATAGATTGCCCAACAACTGGTGTTATGCTTAGCTTTCCAAAAAAATCACAAAAAATGTAAAGAATAGGCCTTTCAGGCCTGTTGTTTCTATAACCTAAACCAAGACAATACTTATCACTGTGTTGAATATATCATTAGATCCTGTAATTAATGCATCAGTTCCGTTCATGGTTTTAATATTATACTTTAAGTTTGAGTAATTTCAGAAAAAGTTTTTTTTTATAACTTATTTATGATATTGGTATAGAGTTTGTAAGAAACTGTTTAAGTAAATATACAACTATGAGTAATTTAGACATTAATAAAGTATGTCTCTATGGAAATCATTTTAGCTAATAATTTCTGCACTTGGCGATGATATTCATCAGCAAATATGTGGAGTAGCTATGGATACCAGTGTATGTAGCACCAATATTTGCCAATTTATTGATGGCCTGGTGGGAGAGTGACATTTTGGAATTGCATTCATTATTTTCACTAGTATCATTTTAAAATCAATACATCAATGACTTAGGGCCGGATTCACGAAACCACCGTGTAAGACTTAATATGTCTTACTCGGAGGCTACGTTCGACATTATGTAAGCGTCAGCGTGCCGAATATTCATGAGGGCGCTAAACTCGTCCCTCTTGCGGCTGGTGACAAAGCGGGGCGTGTCGCCCTGCCGAGCAGTCTAAAGTCACGCCCCCAGTTTTTAAAAAGCATACTGTCGACAGACAAGAGCGAGTTCGCTCAAATGTACTTGCACCCAACACCACACTCCCTGACACGGCCCCCATCAAGTTATAAAAGCGTAAAATATTATTATTTTTAAATCCATGATACTTGTGCCCGTATTTGTGCTTGTTTGCGGCGGGTGTGCTGACTAGCAACCACAGTTATGATTGTGACATTGAGCATATAAGAACTTCTTGCTAATTAAATCCAAATAGCAATAGCGTAATGGACGTATGCCCAAAGAGAAGGCATTCAGGTTCCGGTCCTACTCCCTTCTTATTTCTTTGTAAGCCAGTATTTGAAATAATACCAGACAAATATGATTAAATTTTATTAAAAGCAGTGACATGGCCAATGTGTCAGTGAACAAAATATATATTTTAAAAGGCCGAATATATAAACTAACTGGTGTAAAACAGTTCTACAATACAACACAGTGCCGCAGTTCCCAATAGCGCTGTACTTTACATTAAAACAGTTGGTTTAATGGCTTTACTCAGTTTCAAACAGAGTGCCCATGGTTAAATAATTGCTTTTAGCTAAACAGAGTTGCCATAGTTTAATAAACAACAGCAATAGGTTGCCCAACATTTTAAAAGCGCTTTACTAAGCATAATGTGTTTGGCGGTAAGCGCTTAGCATGTAGAACTAAATGGGGCACATGGGGGTAGCAGTAGAGCTAAATTGCTTAAAAGCGCAGCCCCACCCCCTAGCCTGTCTAGACAGTATAAAATAAAGAATGACGAGGTTGAACCCAGGACCCTTTGCATCGTCAAAGTACAGTACCACTAACAGGGCTTCAAAAGCAATCAAGCGGACAACGAGATAATAGATGTAGTGAAATTTGGTGATAACGGTGCAGAACCACTAAGCCATGACAACATAGGGGAAACAGCCACTGTTAACATTCATAAACCTAGAATGGTAGTTTCGCCATTACTAAGCAGGTGCAGTAAGCCTAGAATTTTACAAAGCGGCCAATCACAACAAAGTGTAGGAAGCTAACCTCTTCCTTTACAGGCAGGAATACATGCCATAACTGATTGTAGCTCACATCTGCAGTCAAAATGTCTGGTGTTGGAAGGCGGTGCAGAGATGGGGCATAAGGTCCAAATACATGGTTTGGCTCCTAATCCCATCGCCACGAGGCAAGACTCTCCTACAGGGCCAGTTCAAGGACCAGAGTACAGGCAGGCTTTGAACCCGGTTGGCTGGTGCCATCACCAGTGCCACAGAGTGTTCCTCTGACTGGTGAGCAGGTCCGTGCACCACCATACACAGACACAGAGATGAAAGGGAGGACCGCCTGAACCAGTGGATAGGAGGCCCGGTGGGATGCGGGATGTCCCAGTACTGAGTATGTAGCCATGGAATGCAGTATAAGGCTGGAAATGGAGTATATATAATGGATAGAACGTCTCAATATGCTAGCACTTTACAGCTGCAGGTGACCATGTTACAATCAGCAAGCTATGCTGATAGGCTAAGAGCTGCACATAGGCAGAGTTAGTGAGTCATATAGTATTATATAAAAATATGGGAAGAGCATGAAATAGTACAATAATACAGCCATAAAAATGGACTGAATAGTCCCTCTGCATGTACTGTCAAATAAAACATTAGAAGGCAGAAAAAGTTTGTAGTAACCCCATTAAGAAAGGTAACAAATGTCTGGAATAATATCTCACAGACTTACAATATAAAAGAATATGTGGCTGAAAAAGAGTACTATTATAATAAAATTATAATATATAAGTGAACATGTCTACCATATATCGTTAAAACAAATAAAGGGTAAGAGCCTGTGGGAAAATTGTGTAATCATCTTTAATAAATGTCTAAAACCCAGAGTGTCTATTTCATAGTGATATGAAATGTTGTACCCTTGCATTATACAAATAGTAATGTGTTAGAAAGTGCTGGCAACCCCAGGTTTCTGCAGTCCATCTAAAGTGGGTGATGGAAGTGCTAGTAGCTGAAGTAAATATACAGTCCTCAACAGTCAGTTACTGGCTGGCATGCATAAGTAAATCTGGCATGGTAGCATGCTAATATGTTCCCCAAATGTAAAGGTAATGCTTCAATAAATGGGGTTTTGTACAATTTAAAGTGAAAATGTCAATGAAACATCCAGATGTAGATAAAGAAATATAAAGTAACTGCGAAATATGTGGCAATATGCATCTCGATGATTAGTATCAGAGATGCCGGTCAAGTATGTACAAACTAACAAACCCACTACACAACCCTATTGCATGGTGGCAAGTGTAATAATACATATGGGAATATACACCTGCAGTTACTAGGAATGTAGTGCAGAGTAAAACTGTTTATAAGATGTTAACAGGGTTTTTCTACACCATACTGTTTGTGCATAAACCATGCAATTCCACACCTCAATGGTATGTGTAATCTTAAATATTGGGATATATGTCCAATTGTTCTGTAATGTTACTCATATTTGATACATGTGCTGCATTCAAACCACCACGTTCATGATGGCTGTTGCTACCAATCATCCCTGCATGTGCTGGAATAACCATATTTGTTCAATATATGCATGTGTTGTGACATGAGTTCAACTATTTGAACTGTGGTGTGTTAGGTTAATAGAATATTACTGCATGCTGTTAAATTTAATCTGGAATGCTGTGTTTTGTGTTGTAATGAAACACACCTCACAGAGCGTGTATGGGAAGGCCGGTCCCAAGCGGACCCCACCTGTCCCTCCTCAGTTGGCGGGCCACCTGGCACCAGTGCTCTGGTGCTAGCCGAACCCCTCCTCCACATTGGTCCTGTGCCAGCTTCCAGGTGGAAGCACTGGGGGATGGGCTCATCCCCATGCAGGGAATGTGGGCAGAAGAGACCACCATCATGCCGAAGGGTCGGGCTGTGGTCGTAAGGATCCAGCATTCAGTCGCTGATCCCCTGTGTACCAGCAGGCGAGTGGCGCTACATGGATGGTCCTGCCCGTCCTCGCCCCCGGCACAGCCACGGGCTGACGAAGGTGCAGTGGTGACTGCCCTGGGTGGGATCTCAGTTCCTGTTACCATCTGTGGGCTGTGGCCTTGCAATTTCAAACAACCTTCCCCATCAATTGTGTTCACCCACCCCATGTATTCAGATTTAGACTGCATCTTGTTTTGTCTTGTCATTTGCCTCCCAACCTGCCTCTGGAAATATACCTACTTCCTACCTCACTTACCACTCTCACCTGAAAAAAAAAAAATGGGCAATCCTGACACCCGAAAAAATTATGCCCCATACATAGCTCTTTTTGGACACATGTCCATAAAGACATATACACCGATAATTCTAATTGGCAGTGCAACAAACTATGTTGTCCTCACCCCTCTCTCAGGGGTGGAAGGTCTCAAAACTCCTCAAATTTTCAACATATGCACAGCTATTTGCTGTTAAAAATAGAGCAGCTATGGACCTTCCCTGCACCTTCCTGCACGTGAGCTGTTTTCCTACTGTCTTTCCCTCTCTGTGCCCCTTTTTCACCACTTTCCTCTCCCCATTTTCTTTTCTTTAAAAATTAAGCATAGGAGGTTAGCGAGGTAAACACTGTTAAGCAGTAGTAAGTGGGGTCCCACTTAGCTAGCATCGCTAAGCATTGCGCAAACCGCGAAACCTGCTTACAACTGCTTAAAAGTGCCTTAGTCCTCTGTATGACAGGGCCCTTGTATTGCTCCAACAGCAAAATAAAAATACCCTTATGATCTCGAACCGGGATCTTCGTTCACAATCTGCATGAGTACCACTAAACCACAGCAGATATACAATAACGAGTGCAACAATTTAACATGCATTACCATAAGTGAATGTAAAGGGGAAACTAGGAATGGCATAACACAAATCTTGTACTGTAGGCCTTAACAAGGAGGTGTTGAATTTCATGACATGACTGTGAAGAGAGTAAAGCTTATGCTAGTGAGAATAAGAGTTACAGTAGCAGTTTACAAACCCATACAGTATCAGAGGCAGGATACACTGGCATATTAGCATAGGTCACAGGCTAGACCTCCAACAGTGACTGTTTACAGTGATGACCCTGATTGTAAACAAATGTTAGCTGTGCCCCTGACCCCGGGAAATGTACTAACAGTAGGCAAAAAGGTGTTGAATCTCACTTCATAACAAATGTCAATAAGTGACAGTAGACACAGCTTGCACATCAGAAAAGGTGTAGTAATAGAAATGCTCTGAATCCCCAAAGTCTGAACTGAAAATGTCAGAACTATATCACAGGTGTATCCCAGTTATATGTACCTTTCCCCGAGGCTGTTCAAATATATATGAGAGTATCTGAGGCCTGGGAAAAAAGAAACACACAGGCATATCAGCTTATCTGCTGTTACACACTCTGCAAATAGCTGTAGAATGAATCCCAAGCATGCCCTTATGTAGAAGTACAACACAGAAATAGCAAAAAATGTAGCCATGTACTTAGCAACCACCCGTGACAATGCCATTGTTCAGGTGCTGAAAAGACCCGTGGTGCACAGTCAAAGAATACTAGGCTGACCCCTGCTACCATCTGGATATGTCCCAGGGAGCTACTCAGACAGACCAAGCCTTTTTAGACTTATAGGTACACAGCAACCCGCATGTTCAGTAAGATAAACATCACACAAAAAAAATAATGCACACTGCAGTTCTGCACCCCTACCCCAAAAGGGACTATATACCCTTTTGTCAGGCCACCAAGGGTGTAGGTAGGCATACACAAAACAGAAATATGTCCAGTGTTTAGCAGACTTGCAACAAAACCCAAAAAATGTTCAGATTTAGTAACAAAAGTATACCGTTCACAAACAGGGATGTGCCTGATACATAATTGGTAGTAAAAAAAGATGTCCCCAATTTCGGGGGGGAAGGTTTCAAATATCCCACCTAATGTATTGATACACGTTTTGGAAAGAAATGGGCAGCTATGGAGCTTACACACATTGTGTACATCCCAAGCAGTTTCCACTGTCTTCCCCTTGAGCACCCTTTATCACCCCATTCTATCTATTTACTTTTTTCAAAGACATAGCCAAGAGGAGCACTTTTAAACAGTAGTGCGGTTTGCACCAGGGGTGCACCTAGCACAGCAAGATATGATAAGCTACCAATTTTCATATTGTAAAAATAATATGTGGTTTAGCAAATTTCAAAATAAATAAGGGGGCAGCTAAACCAAAATGAACTTAACGCTTAAAAGTGCCCACTCTGTATGACAATTGTATTGCTACAGCAAAATAAAACATCCTTTTCAGTCTCAAACACATTGTCCCCGTCTGCATGATGTACCACTAAGCCACAGCAGATATACAACAACGGGGCTGAAAAGTATAACATGCATTACAAGGGGTGCATTTAAAAGGGGAAAAAAGGAAAGCCATAGGAATAATTGCAATAACTACTGTTTTATGCCAGTTAATTTCTAATTCCAAAAGAAAGTACATATATGTATAGCACATTAAGGGGGATAAACTTACACACTGGGAAAAGTGTACTTGAAGAAGCAACAGTCAAGTTTCAGTAAAAATGCATTTCACTGGCACAACCCAGCTTCAGGAAAAACATATACCAATTCTGACTGACAAACAGTACAGCAAACAAGGATGGTCCCCCTTTCAAAACTGAAATATGCCTATAATATCATTTTATAGCAGTGTCCTGAAATCACACTGAGAACTGCAATTTAAACAGCAGGCTGCATGCAATTAAAAATTGGGACCAATTTAGACCATGCACATGTGCAGATATACAAAAGCATGTATTTTGTAAATAAATATATTAAAACTGGAGAGAGAGAGAGAGACAGGGAGAGACAGACAGCAAAAAGTTTGGGGACCAAACCAAGATGGGTTTGGGGAAAAAACCAAAAAAAAATATAAAACAACCAGATTATAAAAAACAAATAAAAACATCAACAGGTAAAAAGACTAAGGTGAGAAACAAAAGGTAAGGTATGTAAACAAGTAGCTGGATCTTTATGTGTCTGAATTTCTACATTCTGTGAAAATGTGGTAGCAGTCCATATCTATGTGTATATGCAGATGTGCAAAGGCAAGGGACATACTGCAACTGTTGTGAAGGCTGGAAATATGTATTTGAAGGTTGCTATGTACAATTTTATGTAGGGTTGTGTGTGGCATTGAAAACACAAGCAGTGCAGGTATATGTAATTTGGGGGTTAAATGCTGGGGGCTGAGCTACAGCCAGTGAGGTCTGCACCATGCCTGAGGACAAAATGCATTCTGCACAACACTGTGCAAATTTTTACATAATTGTTTTCTCACAACTGTTCCAAAAGATATTTCTCCATAAATGGCCAAATTCATATATGTACAAAAGTACAGCAGTGGCAATATTTTGTATATATATATAATATATATATATATATATATATAAATATATATATATATATATACACCTCTGTGTATCCGGGTTTACAGGAGGAAGTGAAATCAAACATGTGTGTCAAAAGGGCCCGGGTAGCATATGGCTAGGTTTGGGAGGCCCAGGGGCAATAATATTACCTTATGAAAAAACACAGACATTGTCAATACCTGCTATGTGAGGTGGAATGAGGTGACAGTGAATGCAAGGTCTGTAGGTGTGATAGCTAGTGTGAGGTTGTTTCCATCATGTCATTTGTGTCCTAGTGTGAGGCCAAAAAAGATGTGCCAGTTATTGGGATGCAGACATAGTAGGATGGATATGTTGTGATGTAGTTCCTTGTGACCGGGGGTCCCATCATAGGCTGAAGCAATACATGTATGCTCAGTAAGTGGTACTGCTGGTGAATCCATACTTTAGAACTGTTGTAAAATGAACTGTAGGCCTAAACAGCACAGTATGGTGTATGTTCACATTCCCTGGTAACACTGTCTTGTGTGTTTCCTGAGTCTGCAGATTACATTCCTCAGGCATAGGTATCTGTAAAAGGGGGGACACAGTACTGTAAGGTACAAAAATGCTCATCTGTGTTAGCATACATTTGTGTGGTATGAATGTCTGATGTGTGTGTAATGATGCCTGTACCATGTCTGCAATCACATGTGTGAGGGGTTTTGGGGGTACCTAGCAACATGTATACCCGTTACAGCATATGCCAGCTATATTAACAACTGTGCACATATGTTTAGGGTATGGCATCAAGACTAGGGTGGTTACTGGTTATACTGTAACTGTACTTTTCATTCATTGCAATGGATGACATATTTTGCATGCATTAGCTTGATATAACCCCTGACAAAGGGGTGTTTGGGTCCCAAACAGTGAGCTGAGTACTGGTGTTTCTGGGTGTTATGGAGTGTAGGCACTGTCAGCCAGTTGGGCTGAGCACTGATATGTGGTATTGAATGTGTGTATCCTCTGACAGACAACAAAGCTATATATGGCAGTTAACTGATATCTGTACTGTATAATGTTAAGTGTGCCACATGACTTGCTCACACAAAGTTATTGTCTTCCAGGCTTATGGCTCATCACAGGAACCCCCTACACAGCTGCAGAGGAACAGGAAATCCACCCAGCCTGGTTCAGCACTATACCCCGCTGTTTAAAAAAAAAGGGGCCAAAAAACCAGCAAAAACCAAAACAGGAGCCCCCTGCAAAAAAATTTGTTGGCCCCAAAAAAACTTGCCAAAAAAAAAAAA
>NW_025051653.1:0-8567 GCF_019279795.1 Protopterus annectens | reverse complement strand
TAGCCAAGGTAAAAAAGGCTTCAGCTAATTCAAGATGGCCTGTTCATGTGCTTTGAACAATCACTGTATAAACAAACAAGCCCAGAGCCAGCAATTCTGAACTAGGACAATACGAAAGCTATTAGCCTACAGACAGTAATAGCAATAAAAATACACTAAAAAATTATGCAGCAGGCAATAAAAAGTGCTATATATAAATTGCTAGAAACAATAATCAGTATAAATAATGAAACAAAAACAGGATACTTACATATCTCAGCTAAGAGTTGTAGTCAACACCTCTCCTCCACTCTGCTCAGTTTGTATAGACAGAATCCCTCTCAAAGATAGGGCTTAAATACCAGAAGATATAACCTAAGACAACTTTTTTTTCCCTAAAACAGAAAAGATCCAGCACCTCACTAGCCAGCAGCCAATTAACACAATCTAGCCATGGTAAAGAAAGTGTTCAGGTGATTCAAGACGGCCTGTTCATGTGCTTTGAACAATCACTGTATAAACAAAAAAGCCCAGAGCCAGCAATTTTGAACTAGGACAATACTAAAACTATTAGCCTATAGACTGTAAACACTACAGAAGGCCACAAAATGAAAATTTTAAACAGATAAATGAGCAATGAGACTCTACAGGATGCTTTTAACTTCAAACAAATCAGTTACCTGTGCAGACTAGTTAATAGCAATAAAAATAAACTAAAAAATTATGCAGCAGGCAATAAAAAGTGCTATATATAAATTTCTAGAAACAATAATCAGTATAAATAATAAAAAACAGGATACTTATATATCTCAGCTAAGAGTTGTAGTCAACACCTCTCCTCCACTCTGCTCAGTGTGTATAGACAGAGTCCCTCTCAAAGGTAGGGCTTAAATACCCGAAGATACAACCTTAGACAACTTTCTTTTTCCCAAAAATACAAAAGAACCAGCACCCCACTAGCCAGCAGCCAATTAACACAATCTAGTCAAGGTAAAGAAAGGCTTCAGCTAATTCAAGATGGCCTTTTCATGTACTTTGACCAATCACTGTATAAACAAACAAGCCCAGAGCCAGCAATTCTGAACTAGGACAATAACAGAGCTATTAGCCTACAGACATTAAGCACTAGAGAAAGCCACAAAATGAAAATTTTAAACCGATAAAGGAGCAATGGGACTCTACAGATTGTTTTTAACTGCAAACAAATCAGTTACCCATACAGAATAGTTAATAGCAATAAAAATACACTCAAAAACTATGAAGCAGGCAATAAAAAGTGCTATATATAAATTTCTAGAAACAATGATCAGTACAAATAATAAAAAAACAGCATTCTTACATTTCTCAGCTAAGAGTTGTAGTCAACACCTCTCCATCACTCGTGTCAGTGTGTATAGACAGAAACCCTCTTAAAGTTAGGGCTTAAATACAAGAAGATACAATGTTATTTATTTATTTATTTATTTACAAAAACACAAAATAACCTGCCCCCACTAGCCAGCAGCCAATAAACACAATCTAGCCAAGGTAAAGAAATGGTTCAGCTAATTCAAGATGGCCTGTTCATGTGCTTTGAACAATCACTGTATAAACAAACAAGCCCAGAGCCAGTAATTCTGAACTAGGACAATACTAAAGCTATTAGCCTACAGACAGAAAGCACTACAGAAAGCCACAAAATGAAAGTTTTTAAACAGATAAAGGAGCAATGAGACTTTACAGAATGCTTTTATGTGCAAACAAATCAGTTACCCGTGCGGACTAGTTAATAGCAATAAAAATACACTAAAAAAAGTATGCAGCAGGCAATAAAAAGTGCTATATATAAATTGCTAGAAACAATAATCAGTATAAATAATCGAAAAAAAAAACAGGATACTTATAAATCTCAGCTAAGAGTTGTAGTCAGCACCTCTCCTGCACTCTGCTCAGTGTGTATAGAAAGAAACCCTCTCAAAGTTAAGGCTTAAATACCAGAAGATACAACCTTAGACAACTTTTGTTTTTTAGAAAAACACAAAAGAACCTGCCTCTACTAGGCAGCAGCCAATAAACACAATCTAGCCAAGGTAAAGAAAGGCATCAGCTAATTCAAGATGGCCTGTTCCTGTACATTGAACAATCACTGTATAAACAAACAAGCCCAGAACCAGTAATTCTGAACTAGGAGAATACTAAAGCTATTAGCATAAGGACAGCAAACACTACAGAAAGCCACAAAATTAAAGTTTTTAAACAGATAAAGGAGCAATGAGTCTCTACAGAATGCTTTTAACTGCAAACAAATCAGTGACTTGTGCAGACTAGTTAAAAACAATAAAAATACACTAAGAAATTATGCAGCAGGCAATAAAAAGTGTTATATATAAACTGCTAGAAACAATAATCAGAATAAATAATCGAAAAAAACAGGATACTTATATATCTCAGCTAAAAGTTGTAGTCAACACCTCTCCTCCACTCTATTCAGTTTGTATCGACAGAATCCCTCCGAAGTTAGGGCTAATATACCAGAAGATACAATGTTAGACAACTTTTTTTTCCAAAAACACAAAAGATCCAGCACCCCACTAGCCAGTAGCCAATTAACACAATCTAGCCAAGGTAAAGAAAGTGTTCAGCTAATTCAAAGATGTCCCTATTCGGCACTTTGAACAATACTGTATAAACAAATATGCCCAGAGCAATAATTCTGAACTGGACAATACATAAGATATTAACCTGAGCAGTAAGCACTACATGGCTCCCTAAATAGAAGTTTTAAACAGATAAAGGAGCAATGAGACTCTACAGAATGATTTTAACTGCTAACAAAATCGGTTTCAGTGCCCGATTGGTTAGACATTAATAAAAATACACTCAAAAATTATACAGCCGGCAATAAAAGTGCTATATATAAATTTACTAGAAACAATAATCAATTATAAATGTCCGAAAAACAGGATACTTATATAGGCTCGGCTAAAGGTTGTAGTCAGCATCTCTCCTCCACTCTTCTCAGTGTGTACATGGAGCAGAAACCCTCTCCAAGTTGGGACTTAAATACGAAGTTACACAACCTTAGACAACTTTTTTTTTTTTTTTTTTTACAAAACACAAAAGACCAGCCCCCACTAGCCAGCAATGATGCTAAATGTAGCCAAGATAGAAAGGCTTCCAGTTAATTCCGAGATGGCCTGTTCATGTGCTTTGAACCAAATGCTGTATAAAATTAAGCAGAGCCCAGGCCACTAATTCTGAACTAGGACAATACGAAGCTATTAGCCTACAGGCCGGTAAGCACTACTGGAAAACCACAAATGAAAAACAGATAAAAGGAGCAATAGAGACTCCTGAGATGCTTTAACTGCAAACAAGTCAGTTACCCGTGCAGACTAGTTAATAGCAATAAAAATACACTAAAACATTATGCAGCAGGCAATAAAAAGTGCTATATATAAATTGCTAGAAACAATAATCTGTATAAATAATCGAAAAAAAACATTATACTTATATATCTCAGCTAAGAGTTGTAGTTAACACCTCTCCTCCACTCTGCTCAGTTTGTATAGACATAATCCCTCTCAAAGTTAGGGCTTAAATACCAGAAGATGCAACCTTAGACAATCTTTTTTTTTACAAAAACACAAAAGAACCAGCCCCCACTAGCCAGCAGCCAATTACCATAATCTAGCCAAGAATGAAGGCTTCCAGCTAATTCAAGATAGCCCTGTTCATGTGCTTTGAACCATCACTGTATATAAAACAAACAAGCCCCAGAGCCGGTGGTTCTGAACTAGAGACAATATAAAGCTAATAGCTACAGACAGTAAGCACTGCAAAGCCATTAAAATTAAAGTTTTAAACATATAAAGGAGGGAATGAGACTCTAAAGAATGCTTTTTTAGCTGCAAACAAATCAGTTGCCTTGGCAGATTGGTTAAAGCTATAAAATATACAGCAAGCAATAAAAAAAGAGGTGTATGTAAATTATTTAAAACAATAATCAGTATAAATAATTGAAAAAACAGGATATAATCTCAATTCAGGTTGTAGTCAACACCTCACTCTACTCTACTCAGTGTGTATGAACCAAAAACCCTCTCAAATTAAGAGCTTAAATACCAGGAGTACAACCTTAGACAACTTTTTACAAAAACACAAAAAAGAACCACCACCTCTACTAGCCAAACCTGTAAAATCAGCCAAGGTAAAGAAGGCTTCCAGACTAATTTAAGATGACCTGTTCATGCTTGTTTGAACAATCACTATAAAAAAGACAAGCAGAGGCCAGTAATTGAACAAAGGACAATGCTAAATTTATTGGCCTACGAGACGGCAGCACTACTGAAACCACCAAAATGAAAGTTTTAGAACAGATAAAGGACTATTAGGACTCTACAGGATGCTTTTAACTGCAAATAAAATCAGTGACTCAATACAGACTAATTAATAACAATAAAGCCTAGTAAAATTATGCAGCAGGCAATAAAAGTGCTATATATAGAATTACTGAAACAATAATCCGGACAAATAATTGAAAAAAAAAGGATACTTATATATCTCAGACTAGAGTTGTGGTCAATACCTCTCCTCCACTCTGCTCAGTTTGTCGGTAGAATTATTTCCAGTTGGGGCTTAGTACCAGAGATACAAGCAGACAACTTTTTATTTTTTTTTTTTTACAAAGCACAAAAGAATCAGCCCACTTCTAGCCAGCAGCCAATTAGCATGATCTAGCCAAAGGGTAAAAAGAGACTTCAGCTTATTCAAGATGGCCTGTTCATGTGCTTTGAACAACAACTCTATAAACAAACAAGCCCAGAGCCAGCAATTCTGAACTAGGACAATACTAAACTGTTAGCCTACAGACAGTAAACACTACCACAGAAACCACAGAATAGAATTTTAAACAGATAAAATAGAGCAATAGAGACTCTAACTAGGACATTTAATAAATCGCCACCATGCAGATTAGTTAGTAGCAATAAAATACACTCAAAAACTCTGCAGCAGGCAATAAAAAGTGGTATATATAAATTGCTAGAAGCAATAATCAGTATAAATAATCGAAAAAACAGGATACAAATATATCTCAGCTAAGAGTTGTAGTCAACACCTCTCATCCTGTGTTCCAATTATTGAAACAGGCAGAAACCTTCTAAAAGTTAGGAGGCTTAAATGCCAGAGATACAACCAAGTTCTTTGTTTCAAAACACAAAGGAACCAGCCCTCCAGGGCAATTAACACCATCTAGCCAAGATTTGAAAAGCTTCAGCTAGTTCAAATTAGCCCTGTTCATGCTGAACAATAACTGTATAAAACAAACAGAAGCTCAGGGCCAGCAATTCTGAACTAGGACAATCTGAAAGCCTTTATTAGCCTACAGACAGTAAACTGAAATACAAAATGAAAGTTTTTAGACAGATAAAGGAGCAATGAGACTCTACATATTACTTTTAACTGCAAACAAATCAGTTACGTGTGCAGATTAGTTAATAGCAATAAAATACACTCAAAACTTTGCAGCAGGCAATAAAAAGTGCTATATATAAATTGCTAGAAACAATCACTATAAATAATCAAAAAAAACTGGATACTTATATATCTCAGCTAAGAGTTGTAGTCAACACCTCTCCTCCATTCTGCTCAGTGTGTATAGACAGAAACCCTATCCAAAGTTGGGGCTTGAGATCAACCATGTGCGTTGTTTAAGGCTCAAGCATAGCCAGCAACCAGGACTCAACAATCTAGCCAGGTAAAAGGTTTAAGCCTAATTCCAATTTTGACCTGTTCTGTGCTGAACAATCTACTCTTATAAACAAACAAGCCCAGAGCCAGCAATTCTGAACTGGGACAATGCAAAGCTAACCAGCCTACAGACAGTAAGCACTACACTTAAAAGGCAAAATGAAGAATTTTTAAACAGATAGGGAGCACTGAGACTCTACATAGTACTTTTAACTGCAAATAAAACAGTTACCCATGCAGATTAGTTAATAGCAATAAATACACACTCAAAACTCTGCAGCAGAGACATTCGAGAGTCTATATCTGAATTACTAGGAAACAATAATCAATTAGCAAATAGTCAGACATGGAATACCTTTATATTTCAGCCCAAGAGTTGTAGTCAGCATGCCTCTCCCTCTCCTCAATTGTTAGCATAGACAGACCTCTCAAAGTTAGAGACTTAAATAGGAAAATAGAACCTTGAACAGCTTTTTTTTTTGCAAAAATACAAAAGAACCAATACTAGTCCCTTAATAATTAACACAATCTAGGCAAGGTAAAAGACTTCAGCAGCTAATTTAAGATGGCCTGTTTATGTGATTTGAACAATCACTGTATAAACAAACAAGCCCAGAGCCAGTAATTCTGTACTAGGACAATACTAAAGCTATTATTACCTACAGACATTGTTAAGCACTCCAGAGAAACCACAGATGAGAGGTTTTAAACATATAAGACAATGAGACTCTACAGAATGATTTTGGCAACAAAATGGATCTCTGTGCTATTACAGGTGGTTAATAGCAACAAAAGTACACTCAAAAACTATGCAGCAGACAATGAAAAGTTACTGTAATATAGATTGCTTTAGAAACAATAATCAGGATGTGGAAATGTCGGAGAAAACAGGATGCTTTTTAAATCTTGGCCCCACAAGGTTGTATTCATCTCTCCTCCACATGTCAGTTGTGTGAACTAGAAACCCCTTTGAATGGAGCTTAAATACCAGAAGATACAATATAGACAACTTTTTTTTTTTTTTTCTTTACAAAAACACAAAAAGAACCAATATTAATGGCAGTAGTTAACACAATCTAGCCAAGGTAAGGAAAGGCTTCAGCTAATTCAAGGATGGCCCGTTCATTGTGCTTTGAACAATCACTGTATAAACAAACAAGCCCAAGCCGAGCAATTCTGAATTTGGAGGATGAATACCAAAGCTGTTAGCCACCAGACTAGTAGAGACTTAGAGAGCCACACAACTTGAAAGTTTTAGGAAACAAAGATAAAGGGGCAATGAGACTCTACTAGAATGCTTTTAACTGCCTAAACAAATCAGTTACCATTGCAGATTAGTTAATAGCAATAAAAATACACTCAAAAACTATGCAGCAGGCAATAAAACTGCTATATATAAATTGCTAGAAACAATAGTCAGTATAAATAATCGAAAAAACAGGATACTTATAAATCTAAGCTAGGAGTTGTAGTCAACACCTTTCCACCACTCTGCTCACTGTGTATAGACAGAAACCCTCTCAAAGTTAGGGCTTAAATACCAGAAGATACAACCTTAGACAACTTTTTTTTTTTTTTTTTTTTTACAAAAACACACAAGAACCAGCCCCCTCTAGGCAGCAGCCAATTAACACAATCTAGCCAAGTTAAAGAAAATCTTGAGCTAATTCAAGATGGCCTGTTCTTGTGCTTTGAACAATCACTGTATAAACAAACAAGCCCAGAGCCAGCAATTTTGAACTAGGACATTATTAAAGCTATGAGCCTACAGACAGTAAGCACTACACAAAGCCATAAAATGAGAGTTTTTAAACAGATAAAGGAGCAATGAGACTCCACAGAATGCCTTTAACTGCAAACAAATCAGTTGCCCATGCAGATTAGTTAATAGGAATAAAAATACACTCAAAAGCTATGCAGCAGGCAATAAAAAGTGCTATATATAAATTGCTAGAAACAATAATCAGTATAAATAATCGAAAAAAACAGGATACTTATATATCTCAGCTAAGAGATGTAGTCAGCACCTCGCCTCCATTCTGCTCAGTGTGTATAGACAGAAACCCTGTCAAAGTTAGGGCTTAAATACAAGAAGGTACAACCTTAGACAATTTTTTTTATTTTATTTATTTATTTTTTTTACAAAAATACAAGAGAACCAGCCCCCACTAGCCACAAGCCAATTAACACAATCTTAGCCTATAGAACACAGTCTCACTGTATAACTGATCGTCTCCCAGCCTCTCTCAGCTGTGACCCGCTCTGCTCCCCTACCCTCCTCCCAAATCCCACCCACCCCCAGTGGTCCTAGACTTATACTTCTCTTACCTCACCCCCTCCCTCATTGTAACAACCTTACTCACCAACCTATTAACTAAACTATCCCCACCCTTCCCACTTAACTAATACTTCTATAACCACTCCTACTGTACCTTAATTCTTCCTTTCAGACACTAACAGTTTGTTCTCTCCTCTCTTTCCTCTTCTCATTCTATTTCCCCTTGCTTGCTACATCTTCCCATTCCTTTTCCCCTTGCTTGCTACATCTCTTCTCTACTCCTAAAAACTTTTATACATAAACTCTAAAGATGACTTTAAAAGTAAAAACAAACATTACCAGATTCATACTCATAACCATACTATTAACTGCCCTGACATATGCATATATCCTCACCTCCTTTGAAGAACCATACTTTTACCACTTTAACTACTCTTATAAACAGACAGCGATACACACTTCTACACTACCAAGTAGTCAAATTAATATCAACTCAACTCCCAGCTATCTAAGACCAAAATACCATAGACTCTCCCACATTAAGTACAATATACCCACAGTAAAAAAAGTGAAATGTCTA
>NW_025051652.1:0-12710 GCF_019279795.1 Protopterus annectens | reverse complement strand
TTGAAAAGTCAGGGCTGTCTTCTTCCAACTGCTGTAGCTTTGAGAAACGTGACAGTATACCAACATATGAGAAGCCTGTGAGGAAACAAAATTGTTTTTACTGTTTAGTGGCTATAATTCCAGAAGTCGTTAGTCAAAATTTTAACCTAAAAATGTAGAATAGTTTCCATTAGCCAGGAACAGTTGAGAATACTGTATAAACATATCTACAGGGCTATTTATTGCTTGGTCTAGCTCTGATATTATAAATTTCAACTCAGCTGGATTAGCAGAGAACCATACAAGTGGCAACATTACTTGCTCAGAAATGTACTGCTGAAGAAGAAAAGAAGACCATGAAACAGTGGAAAAAATGTATTAGTATTAAAAAAGGCTGTATTACTGCCCAGGAATTAGCATTGTCATAATCTGATAAAGTATGTACCAGATTGTAAATCATAAAAGGTACCTGTGATATGCAGGATGGCAGAGATAAAACTTTATCTACTGCTGGTGAACACAGTCTTAGTTTTTAGTCAAACTTGTGGTGGTTAATATTTCGATAATAATAAATAACAAAGAGTGTATATGGTCAGAAAAACTGTTAACCCAAACTGCCTTTCATTATGTGTAAGCAGGTGAGTTTAAAGGAGAGTTGTAACACTAAATCCATTTAACTTCTTCACTAATCTTGAAATAGTACCTCGGAGTAAGCATGCTAATATACTAAGTTGTCCGAGCGGCCTCAAGCTGAAGGCTTTATGTCACTATTGTGCATCTTGTTCATTATTGGAGTTCTGATAGTATTTAGGATTTCTGCTGTAGAAGTTTTGTTGGAGTTAGCTTAATGTCTAGAGCTTTTTACTATTCTCACTCCAGTCTGGGAGGATGCCCTCACGGTTGGGTATCTGAGTATCTGCAGCATAAGTGAAACATCTATCCATGCCATCATTAGCTCTTTCTTACTTCAGTATCAGAGATGTTATGTTTTCATGAGAATTTCTAAATGTCATCAATATATCATTTTAGCCTGTCTTCCAAACTACAGATAAATACCCCAACTGGGGCAAGTTTTATTATAATTTTGCATGCTTGTTTATAGCTTAAGGAGGTTTGAGTACCAGATGTCAATTTCTAACATTAATAACTGCAATAACTGTGCAATACTAGTCTGTCTACCTGCATGTCTGTGATGTAATAGCTAGGTGTTATATGTGTAAATGTCTGAAAAAAGTCTATCCCCCAGATTCATGAAGCTCGGCGCAAGGCCGGTGTAAGGCGTGCGCCGGCAGTGCAGTGTATAATCGGCGTAGCAGCGCCACATGCATAGTAATGAGTGCGCGCCGCAACCACAACCACGTGCAGAGGGCACGTGTGCGAGCCCAAGTAGAATGCACCCGTAGGCGTGGCCAAGCTGGCAGGCGAGGAGCAACCTAAAGTGCTGACTGTCACAGGCCGCCTGCAATAGTAACCGCACCAGCCAGTGTCCGTGGATAATGAAACGTACGCAGAGTATGCAACATAGTACCCGTCTACACAAAACTGAGAACCAAACATTAACCCACGAAGTCCAAATTGTACCCGCCCAAGGAACAAAGGATACGCGTAATACCGTGTCCGTCACGCAATGCACTGTCAGTGGGCATACCCAGTGAAGGTGTACCGCAGCATGTCAGCGCGCCACACCTACACACAAGTAGCCCCATGGGCATGGTCACCAGCAGTTCCACAGTGGTAGTGAGAGTACACAGCCAGCAGCCGTGTCTATATAACAACCAGAAGGAAACCAGATACCCTAAACACAGACAAACGTGCATAGCAACATGTACTACACCCAGTAACGTACCCGTTGCATACACATAGGATGGCATATGCCGAAGCGGAATATCCAGAAGCAGAACCCATGCATGCAAATGTAATACACAACAGCCCCATCATAGCACGTAACCCGCACCCATGTATGACCGTCCACCCAATCCAGCTAGCAGCCTTGCGCAGCTGCACACCTACACACAGTGGGTATACCTCAAATGTAGTATGAAGTATTGTCCTAGGCAGTGCCACGCGTGCAAATATGTACCCCACATGTCAACATCCCACCTCAGGTACTGATATCCAAATGGCTGCATGTGAATGTGTCGGCAGAATGCGTACATCCCGCATGTGGTACGGACCTGTCGAAACCCCATAGGCGTTCACACACCACGGGGTCCATAACTGTACACATCTGGGCAAAGCAGTATGTGCAGCCACTGTACCGATGATTAGCTATGCAGACATGTCAAACACAACACATAGGGCGGAACATCCGCCCACCAAGCAGGACACCCCAACAGGGTGCCACATGCACAGAAGGTGAAGGTGGGACATCACACGTAGATAATAGTGGTGCCGGATGACCAAACACCCACGGCCAATGCAAAGGATTGAATAACACGTATATGCCCGGATGAATGGGTATGTCATATCATGGGAATAGCCTAAGCTATCCAACATAATAGCCATGCGTACCAGATACAAACTGCCAGTAACACGCAGTAGTAATGCAGGAAGGCATACATGACTGTGGGAATATCACAGGACATATGGCACGTGCCAATGCGTCGACGATGACACAAATGTCCAGGATGGGGCCCCCTGCAAAGAGGAACACGTGCCAACCCCACCCCCCACTGACGTATCGGCAGTGGAAACACAACCCAAACACACACCAACACCACCGTCCATCCCACGATAGCAGCGGAGGCCGGTCAAAGACCACCATGATGCGTGCACAAACAGGGACACGTGTAACCGTCGCTCTGACAACCCCCCACAGGCCAACAAATAATAGTATGGACATACGCATGTAATGCTGCGAAGGATGTGTGGTAGTCCTCAGTATCTCAGAGGTAGGTACACAGATACACTGTAATCAACCGTGACATATGTGCACTGTACACAGCATACCTGCAGGTAATACATAGTTCAATCATGTGCCACAGAAATATCCACGTACGAATGAGGACAGGGGATAGACAAGTGTGAATGGGACAAACTATGAACATAGGTTCATAGGTTCATAGGTTCATAGTAGGCTATCTGCCCAAGGGCATTTATAAGCCTAGCCCATAGTTATGTGGCCTTCGCCACCCCTTCAGTTTGAAGAAAACTATGCCTATTATATTGCTGTACCTCTGTCAAGCAGTGACACTGAAGTAATCCCTAGGGTATATCTGCGATCTCCCATCCATTGGTCAAGATTCCTCTTGAACAAGGCCAGCGAGGTGCTCTGCCTCACATGTACCGGGATGTTGTTCCACAGCATAGTGAGTCTCCGGGTAATGAATCTGTCCCTCCAGCACGTTCTATTAATGACCGTGTCAAGGTTTAAGTTTCCCGCCCTTGTGGTTCTGAGGGATCTAGATTCTTTAGGTGAAGCATAGTCATCAAATCTGGGTTTGACATGGCCTTGTATGTCAGGCACAGGTCACCTCTGAGCAAGCGTATGCATTAAATAGAGCTGGAGTTCATTCAGTCGGCAGCATACATATTCTTGAGACCCTGTATCCTTTTGGTGATGAACTTTTGGGGCCTTTCCAGCTGCTGCAGGTGTCGGGTCAGATACAGTCCGAATGGGGCATTGTACTCAATCATAGGTCTAATGAGTGATGAGTACAGGGGGACGATGACCTCCCTTGATCTAGATGTGAATCCCTTCATGATCAGATGGGCAATGTAGAAGGTCTACCTAACTACTTTAGCAACGTGAGTGTCGAACGAACGGTTACTGTCAACCTGGGTCCCCAGATCCCTGGTAACTTCCTCTGTGCTCAGTGGATTGCCACCTATATGGTAGCTAGGGGTAACCTTGTTTTTCCTGAAGGGTATGACTATGCATTTCTTGGCGTTTAGCTTTAGGCCATGTCTCTGGCACCAGTTATCCATTTCTGTGAGGCCCTTCTAAAGGATATCTGTGTCAGATGTGTTTTCGACTATGGCACCAGTTCGCAGTCATCTGCAACATTGTCAGCCATAACCCCTGTGTTTTCTTGTACCGGAAAAGTAGATGCCAAAAGAGTGGACCCAGGACTGAGCCCTGTGGGACACCAGACCGGCTTGAGTCTGACATGCCAGCAACTCTGACCGTGGGTTCTGTCACTTAGCCAGTTTGCAACCCATCTTGTGATGTATGGGTTTACATTCGCTGATGAGTTTTTCAATGATACCTGAGGGGTATTGTGTTGAAGGCCTTTGCCAGGTCAAGGTAGGCTGTATGGACTGCCTTACCTCATCAATGGCCTTGGTGACTGTTCGAAAAAGTCAACCAAGTTTAAAGGCATGATCTGCCTTTGACCAAGCCAAACTGGGTTGGATCCAAAGTCTGCAAGTTCCCTATGTCTTTATCTATGAGTTCCATTATGATCCTCTCCATGGCTTTGCAGATAAGGCTTGTCAAGCTAATGGGACAGTAATTACCAGGGTCAGTGGAGGCACCGCCTGAAGTGGGACTACAGCCTTGCGCCACCACTTGGCACGATCCTGAGGTGAGGCTAAGATTAAACAGCTGTCCTAACTGCGGGTTTAATTCCTTATTGAGTTCGTGGAGTACACAGCTGGGGACACCATCTGGTCCCATGGATGCTGTGTTTACTGCCTTGGAGAGAGCAGTTCTCACCTGGGCTGCTAGAGATGTTCTGGGGGCAACAATCCTCTGGTATAGATATCTCTCCATTTGTGGGGGAGGGGGGGGAGAAGTTTGCACTGAACCTGTCAGCCAGTATGTTGGCAATGTGTGTAGGTTCAGTAATCTTCACATCATTTTGAACTCATTCTGAGCATATCTGGGAGTTTCCTCCTAGGTGTCTAACATAGCTAAAGAAGGCGTTATGATTGTCTTTTGAGTCGTTGGTGATTTATCTCGAATTTGCCTTGGATGATTTTATGAGAGCTCTTAGTTCTTCACGTATAATGAGCAAGGGTGTCTTACCTTTCAAGGATTCTGCTCTATCTTGTAGTAGCTTCCTCCTTTTGTTGTAGAGCTTGTTTATGGCTGGGGTCCACCAGACCGGACGCTTGCCTTTGGTACAAAGAGTCTCAGTTTTGTATGGGATTGCCTGATCCATGCAGTCCTGTAGGTGCTGGTAGAAGTCATATGTAAGTGATTCAGCGGTTTGAGTAATGTTTACCACCGGCTCAGGGGCCTTAAAGGAGACCACACTAGTGTTTAGAAGTGTGAAGTCGGCTTTTGAGAAAGTACTTGATCTCATCATCACGAACATGGGAGCACAATGTTCAACACTGGAAGTATACCCCTCACTGGTGAGATCAGATCACAAACTAATCTCGCTGGAGGTCCTCATCCCACCCCCACCTGAAATAAAAAAGACCACAGTAAAGAACTTCTCGAAAGCCGACTTCACACTTCTAAAGACTAGTGTGGTCTCCTTTAAGGCCCCTGAGCCGGTGGAAAACAGTACTCAAGCCGCTGAATCACTTACAAATGCCTTCTACCAGCACCTGCAGGACTGCATGGATAAGGCAATCCCAAACAAAACAAAGACTCTTTGTACCAAAGGCAAGCGTCCAGTCTGGTGGACCCCAGCCATAAACAAACTCTACAACAAAAGGAGGAAGCTACTACAAGATAGAGCAAAATCCTTAAAAGGTAAGACACCCTTGATCACTATAAGTAAAAAACTAAGAGCTCTCATAAAATCATCCAAAGCAAATTTTGAGAGAAAAATAGCTAAAGACTCAAAAGACAATCATAAGGCCTTCTTTAGCTATGTTAGAAACATGGGAGGAAACTCCCAGATATGTTCAGAACTACTTCAAAATGATGAGAAGATTACTGATCCTACAGACATTGCCAACATACTGGCTGACAGGTTCAGTGCAAACTCCCCCCTCCCCCACAAAAGGAGAGATATCTATACCAAACGATTGCAGCCCCCCAAACATCTCCAACGCCCAAGTGAGAACTGCTCTCTCCAAAGCAAAAAACACAGCATCCATGGGACCTGATGGTGTCCCTGGCTGTGTGCTCCACGAACTCAATGAGGAATTAAACCCACAGCTAGGACAGCTGTTTAATCATAGTCTTACCTCTGGATATGTACCCAGGGAGTGGCGCACTGCAACTGTGGTCCCACTTCACAAAGGCGGTGCCTCCACCGACCCTGAAATTACCGCCCATTAGCTTGACAAGCCTTATCTGTAAAGCCATGGAGAGGATCATAATGGACCTCATAAATAAAGACATAGGGAATTTGCAGACTTTGGATCCATCCCAGTTTGGCTTTGTCAAAGGCAGATCATGCCTTCTAAACTTGGTTGACTTTTTGAAACAGTCACCAAAGCCATTGATGAGGAAAGGCAGTCCATACAGCCTACCTCGATCTGGCAAAGGCCTTCGATACAATATCCCACTGGGTATCATTGAAAACTCATCAGCTTAAATGTTAACCCATACATCACAAGATGGGTTGCAAACTGGCTGAGTGACAGAACCCACAGGGTCAGAGTTGCTGGCGCCATGTCAGACTCAAAGCCTGTCACAAGTGGTGTACCACAGGGCTCAGTCCTGGGCCCACTCTTGTTTGGCATTTACTTTTCCAAGTACAAGCAAACACAGGAGGGTTATGAGCTGACAAAGTTTGCAGATGACCGCAAACTGGGCCATAGTAGAAAACACATCTGACACAGATATCCTTCAGAAGGGTCTCACAGAAACGGATAACTGGTGCCAGAGCCATGGCCTAAAGTTAAATGCCAAAATGCATAGTCATACCTTCGAAAACAAGGTTACCCCTAGCTACCAAATAGGTGGCAATCCACTGAGCACAGAAGAAGTTATCAGGGACCTGGGGACCCAAGTTGATAGTAGTCTGTCATTCGACACCCATGTAGCCAAAGTAGTTAGGAAGACCTTCTACATTGCCCACCTTATCATGAAGGGATTCTCATCTAGATCAAGGGAGGTCATAGTCTCCCTATACTCATCACTCATCAGACCAATGATTGAGTACAATGCCCCATTCGGAATGTATCTAACCCGACACCTGCAGCAGCTTGAGAGGCCACAAAAGTTCCTCACCAAAAGGATAAAGGGTCTCAAACATCTGTCCTATGCTGCCCGACTGAAAGAACTTCAACTCTATTCAGTCGCTTACCACCTGCTCAGAGGTGACCTTTACCTAACATACAAGGCCATGTCAGACCCAGATTTGATGAATATGCTTCACCTCAAAAAATCTAGATCCGTCAGAGCCACAAGGGTGGGAGACTTAAACCTTGACACGGCTATTAATAGGACGTGCTGGAGGGATAGATTCATCACCCAAAGACTCCCTATGCTGTGGAACAAAATCCCAGTATATGTGAGGCAGAGCACCTCGCTGGCCTTGTTCAAGAGAAATCTTGACCAATGGATGGGAGATCGCAGATATACCCCAGGGATTACCTCAGTGTCACTGCTCGACAGAGGCACAGCAAAATAATGGGTATAGTTCCCCATACTAAAGGGGTGGCGTAAGCCACAAAACTATGGGCTAGGCTTGTAAATGCCCTCGGGTAGATAGCCTAGTATGAACCTATGAACCTATGAACCTATATGTATGGTAACCGGCACCACCCACAGCATTGTATGCCAATAGCAGAAGCTATTGTAGGTTGTCCAAACACACGTGTCCATACACACGGAATATCATAGCAATAACCCACGCCCGGATATGGGTAATGCTAGATATACCCACGGTAGACGTGGTGCGTTCCCGAGGCCGATGCCCGAGGGACCACACAAAGGCAACCGTGGGTAAATACAGCAGTACCCACACCCAGACGCGGGTCATTGCTAGTATGCCATATCATCTAGGGAAAGAAACCATATATTCCCAGACATAATGGCACAGCATAATGCCTGTCCGCCGCCCAACCGCAGACATACGGCACCCGTGGCGGTGCGGACGTACTGCGCGAGATGTCCATTGCCAATGTCGACACTGTCTCGCTATGTGAAACAAAGTCAACATAGCGATTCAATACTAAACAGCGACGGAGAGCCCGATGTCCCCGTTGCTGAGCTGTAGAACCTGTTCCGCCATGTTAAATGTGTGTAGCAGAGCGGGACTGCTCCAAAGTAAGCAACGGACATGTCCATGGCTCAGTGAAAGCTGTCACGCAATGTTAAACCCATGTAACATAGCGAGACAGGTTATAAATACCGAGGTATAGTAATGGAAATAGGTCCGGTCGACCAGACCGTGTGCAATTACTATAACACGATCTACAACGGGCACGCCGGACAATCAGCGCACACGGTTAGGAATAATGGGGGGGGGATATGGTATCATAGACACGGACACACCGTGCCCATGTGACTCGTCTGACATTTGTACACGGTCAGGGCAGTTCCGTACACTAGGCGGACAAGACCAAACCCAAAGCACCACAGGAACACCCTGACAATTGAAGGCCTGTATGCATAGGGGCTATAAGCCCCTGTGATCTGAATATCCCTGCGGTCACGACATATGCATCCTGGGCCATGAGCGGTAGGGAATAAGGAATGTGTAACATGTAGTACCGCACTTTTCCCAGCAGGATAATGGATGCCTGTGACGTACGTGAGTGCGGGGATATTTAAATTTAGCTAAGTACCATGGGTATGCATATAAATGAGACAGAACAGCTAACGTGTAGTGGTCACAGCAACCGGCAAACGTGAATGCAGTCCCGTTTGAATTACGACTATAGAACATATAAATGTGAACGTGTACGTAATGCGTCCATGCCGCAAAGACTGTTACATGTGTAAAGGTGAAAGTGTGTTCCGCACATGTCCGTCAACCGGATCAGAGATATGTTACCGGAACAGTCACAACTAATACAGACCACGTAACCACACAGACCCAGTAAACATATGTAACCAGAATAAGGATTTGCATGTGCACCTGCGCGTAACCCACAATTAGGAAATGCAAGTGCGCGTGTGCGTGTGTGATCCGCTCACAGCAGGGAAAGTTAATGCTGTGTCCTCCACGTCAGTTATACATGTCTCAAAACTGTCAGCCTCTGAAAGTATGGAATCGGACAATGCCATGTAAAGTACCGGTAGAAATAGTGAGAAACACATGCTATGTGATAAGCAAACATAGAATGTGGATAGAATAACGTGTGTGTTAGTAGTATGGATTGACGACGGTTATGCATCTGTAACCCGACCCACTTGTCAGAAGGTGCCACCGCATTTAATTGTGTTTAGTTGGCTCACACTTGTTGACCGGGCTAGGCTAGCTGGATATATGTCCAGTGTCAGCAGAGGCCCGTGGAGAAATGCTCCACACACAATAATAGCACAACATACCAAAGTACTCATATATGTAACCAAAAAAGAACAACAATAGAAAGTGTCCTGAAAGGACTGGTTACATACAGATCCCAGACGACAGAGAAATATATGGCCAGTGGAAGCACGTCACAATTACGGGATCAGGTCCCTGTAGAAGCAAGAAGGTCTCACATGACACGCCAGCGAATTGCCAGATAGACACAGGTCAATGTAACACACAGCAAGATTAAGGGCCAACCAGCCGTACACCATGCCACTACCTGTACAGTGGAAAGGTATGGTATGGTAATAGATGTGTGTACACAGGTAATCCACAGACAGTAACAAAGCAAGGTATGAAACGAGGGGTTCACATGTATATATCTACACACAGCAATCCGACGGCCCGTATATATGACACATGGACATAGATATGTCACTCGAAAACAAGATGTAAACAACTACAGTTTATTCCATATCATATTTATATAGTTATATACAGTCATATTTATATTTAACATTGTGACTCTTATTTACATTCATATTTATACAAAATATGCATTTAATTGTACTTATTTATTCAATGATTTGGAATCTTAATACAACAATTATACACATTAATATATACATAATATCGTTATCAACACACTACATTCTAAGGTTTACTCACAACAATTATCAATTATGTTTCAATATACTGATTGTATTGACCAATATTGTATTTATATTAACACATTGTTGTTGTATTAATGTTTCCATTAAGTAATGTATGCAACACTGATTTTTATGTCACTTTATCTTTAAGACTTGGAGCACTGTCCACTTAACTATGAGCAAGTTTATTGATTAATTGTCTTTAAACTGACTCTGAAGGAAGTATATAAGGGACGACTATCTAATGTATTTCGTACTCTGACGATGCCCCATGTTAGTGGGCGAAAGCGCTCAGTATCTTTGGACTGTGGAGTGTATCGTTTTTGTCATTGTCTGTTTTGGTCTGGTTTATGTTCATTAATGTCTTTTATGAAGATGACCAGGACTCAAGGTTTGCTGTATTTCCGCTTACTGGCACATGGATATAGATATGCCAAGTAATACATAATATGGGTAGTCAAACAGACATCCGTGAATGGGGAGCATACAGCATCAGTCAAAACCACTGGCCAGATGGTGACAGTCCAACAAGTTCTACACTTTACATATGCACACTGGTGTCCATTGTAGGACTCCAAAATTGTCTGCTTCACAATATCAACCAGCTGCGATCGACCCAGAAGAAATGACAGCCGTGACTACGGCACAGCTAGACATATGCACCACCAGCGTGTTTAAGGTTGATGACAAGTGTCCATGAAATGCAGGACATATGAACAGAAATCCCCATATTGTCGAGTCCATAGAAGTGTGTCCACATCCCAGTCCCGCACACATGAAGGATGTGTAATGTGTACCGTCGAGGGTTGCAGCCATGGGATCCTGGGTATGCAGAAATGGGGCTCGGTGTTGTTTTGGCAGATAATCCGTTGGCCCGCCCTGTGGGAGGGATGTGGGTATAGCACATGCCTTACTCCCCACTAATGATGCAAAGCATCCACCGGATAATGCTGAAAGCAGGTGTGAAATGTGTACAGCCCTATATCAGTGTCCAGTAGGCAATTCCCATGGATGGACAAGTGTATGACCAAGATGGCACCCATAACTGGAAACCTGGCGGAATTACACAGCTGCAGTAAGGCATAGCACAGGAAATACAGATAGGGACTACATTAGATGATTCCCATACAAAGTCAGACCGTCGTGCGAATGCCGCGCATACACAGCTCTCAATCTGCCATCACCAAAATGGGGATCACCGCCCATAATGCGAACAAATGGGCGACCTGTGGAACACATACTAATGGCTCACTAACAACTTCAACTAGGAAGGTCATAGGATGGTTAAACTATGGCATTCCCACTTATAAAGAAGATCCTTTAATGAATTAATATGATTAATGTCAATTGACCATGGAATACACCTAATCAACATAAAATAACCACTGGCACCTTATGGCACACAATCCAAAAAACACATAGGTAGATGAAACAGTCAACGTAGAAATTGTCCAGGACAGTGCCCAAGTGGTATAAAAAGGTTCCTTTATATACAAGTAAGCGCTTTCACCCGTAGGCTCCTTCAGCCTTACACATAACATAAAAGCATCCAGGCTTTAAATATCCCTCCTTACATTTTCATTGGTCAATTTCTCATCAAACAATGAACAATTAACCCCAGCATATAAAGCGCAAACGCAATGTTAAATACACACACATACATTAACATCTTATTAAAACATGTATTATATTATATTGTACTATGCCTAATTCTCATCAATTATAAATCTAACAATATATATAGAAAATATGTATATTATATCAATGTAAAACAGTGGTAAACAACTGAAAGAGTGGACTAATAGGTGTTAAATGTATAGCTGTACCTAAACTACATTCCTGTTATTTGGGTTTAAGCCACCTGCTTCTCAAAAGAGGCTTAATCTGTGCTTCATCATTCAACCCTGGTGTTTGGTCAGCTCTCCACCTAATAATCTATCTCAATTGCATTCTAAAGTATAGTTGATAAGGTCCCTCTGGGATTAAAATCTAGCCTTTGTAAAACACTGAATGTAAAAGTATGCCTTGGGATGTGCTCATAGCCGGTCAGAGGCATATTAAGCCAACCGGGCGGCTGCCTAGGGCGCCATACTAGCAGGGCCACCTTCTAGTAGTTATGTCATGTAGGTACACCAGGATGGGGGCACCATGTGTTGTGGCGGTGGGGCCATGGAGCCCTATCGCCTAGGGCAGCGGTTGATCTAAGGCGTGGCCGCCTCCCTGCCGCCGTGAGGAGGGGTAGTAATGTCTGCAGGTATGTGCTGAAGTGCACATGAAACAGCGTCTACAAGGATTACCCATAGTGGTGACACTCTGCACAGACGGGTTATAGCGGGACATACACACCACCATGCACACATCTCAGATAGACATACACACACCATAAACAGGCAATTATACACAAGGTTTATGGCGGCGGTATGGGTACAGTGTCATTACATAAGGATAGCTGTCTGCCATGATATCCAGCAGATGTCTCTAGGCATGCCGAACACGGACGCTACGGATAATGAGTGGATATGCATCGCACACAGTTCTATGTGTCAGCCATGCAAATATGATACATGGGACAGACAGCTGTCCATGCAAGAGCAGCTATGGGCATAACATAAGTATATATATATACAGCCGAGAGAGATACAGATGGACACATAGCCCGGCAAGGCCGGAGTGTAATGTACACAGCACCACCCCACCACACCACAGCAGGGCGACGTGGAGAACACGCTACGGAGGTTAAGCAACCACAGCAGGCACACAGGCCCCG
>NW_025051651.1:0-12452 GCF_019279795.1 Protopterus annectens | reverse complement strand
TCTCACAAAACCACTTACTAGATTTAAATATATGTTATTTTTATGGTTTTAAACTTTGTGTGTTGGACATCACACTGTTTTTATTTTCTTTATTTTGGTATTGTACTGTGCAGTCCATTCATCTCAGTCGCTGGCGTTCTTCTTGTTGCTATTTCAATTACTGTCTTTAGCTCTTGCAAAAAAAAAATCTATGTCCCTAGTGGTCATTCTAAAAGCATGTATCATTTTCCCTTTTGGAATGTTCTTTTTAATAAAATAAGGATGTCCACTTTTAAAATGTAGTTAATTATTAGAAAATTTATTTTTTCTATATATTCTACTATCAATTTCTTTACTTTCAACATCCCAATACAAGCTGACATCCAGATAATTAATTTTTCTTCCTGAATCACTAAATTTAAATTTCAAATAATCTGAAGTTCTGTTTAATAGGTTCATAGGTTCATACTAGGCTATCTGCCCTAGGGCATTTATAAGCCTAGCCAGAGTGTGTTTGGCTTTCGCCACCCATTTTAAAATTAATTTCATATGCCTTTTTTGAGGTTAGTATACTGTGCCTCTGTCTAACAGTGACACAGAAGTGATAGCCAGGGTAAACCTACGATCTCCCATCCACTCATCAAGATTCCTCTTGAAGAGAGTCAATGTGGGACTCTGCCTAACCTGGACTGGGATTTTATTCCAGAGTGAAGGAGCCTCTGGGTTATGAATCTGTCCCTCCAGCATGTCCTATTTATTTCAGTGCTGATGTTCAAGCTCGAGCGCGTAGCTCGGCGGGATTTGGATTTTCTGAGGTGCAGCATGTCCACACCCGGTTGGACATGGCTTTATACATCAGGCACAGATCGCTTCTGAGCAGGCGGTATGCCACTGAGTAGAGCTGGAGTTTCTTTAACCGGGCAGCATATGGCATCTGTTTGAGCCCTTTGATCCTCTTGGTGAGGTACTTTGGGGTCTTCCAGTTGCTGCAGGTGTCTGGTAAGGTACATCCCAAAAGGGCATTGTACCAATTATGGGCCTGATGAGGGATGAGTAAAGAGGTATGATGACCTCCCCTGATCTAGATGTGAATCCCTTCATGATTAGGTGGGCTATATAAATGTTTTTCTAACCACTTTGGCCACGTGGGTTGTCAAATGAGAGATTGCTATCAACTTGGGTCCCCAGGTCCCTAATTACTTCTTCTGTACTTAATGGATTACCACCTATGTGGTAATTTGTGGGCACTTTGTTTTTGCCAAAGGGATGACTATACACTTTTGGCATTTAGCTTGAGGCCATGGCTCTGGCACCAGTTGTCTGTTTCTATGAGGCCCTTTGAGGATGCTTGTGTCGGTTGGAGAGTTGATTATGGCGCCCAGTTTGCAGTCATCTGCGAACTTGGTCAGCCACAGTCCTTCCGTGTTGGCCTGTACCACCGAGAAATATATACCGAACAAGAGAGGTCCCAGGACTGAGCCTTGTGGGACGCCACTTGTAACTGGTTTGGAGTCTGACATGGCTCCAGCAATTCTAACCATGTGGGTTCTGTCCTTGAGCCAGTTTGCAACCCATCTAGTGACATAGGGTTTATATTTAAGCTGGTGAGCTTATCTATAATGCCCGAAAGTGGGTATTGTATCAAGGCTTTTGTGAGGTCCAGGTAGGCTGTGTGGGACCACCTTCCCTCGGCCAATGGCCTTGGTGACTGTTTCAAAAAAATCGACCAGGTTTAAGAGGCAGGATCTGCCCTTAACAAAGCTAAACTGGGTAGGATCCAGTGTCTGTAGGTCCGCAATATCTTTATTTATGAGGTCCATGATGATCCTTTCCATAGCTTTGCAGACCAAGCTAGTCAGGCTTATGGGCGACAGTTTCCAGGATCCGTTGAGGCACCACCTTTGTGGAGAGGGACCACTGTTGCTGTACACCACTCTTTGGGTACATATCCTGTAGTAAGGCTAAGATTGAACAGTAGTTTTATGTTTGGGTTTAGCTCTTCTTGGAGTTCATGGACGCAGCCCGGGACACCATCTGGTCCCATTGATGCTGCGTTTTTTTGCTTTGGAGAGGGCGGCTCTTACAGAGCATCTGAGATGTCAGGGGCAGCACCCTGTTGGGATAGATATTTGCCCTTTCGTGGGGAGAGGGGGAGAAGTTTGCGCTGAACCTGTCAGCTAGGATGTTGGCAATGTCTGTGGGCTCGGTGTATTTTTGTCATTTTGGACTACTCCTGAGCATATCTCGGAATTCCGACCCACGTTCCTAACGTAACTAAAGAAAGGCTTGTGATTAGCCTTAGTGTCCGGTGCAATTTTTCTCTAAGTTGGCCTTAGATGATTTTATGAGTGCCTATAGTTTTTGCTAATACTGATCAGAGATGCCTTCCCTTTTGGATTTTGCTCTATCATGTAGTAGCTTCCTCCTTCTATTATATAGTTTGTTTATGGCTGGGGTCCACCAGACAGGACGCCTGCCTTTGGAGGATTGGGTCTTGGTTTTATTTGGGATTGCATGATCCATGCATTCCTGAAGGTGTTCATAGAATGCGCTTATAGCGATTCTCATGTCTGGGCCAGATTTTCCACAGGCCCGGGGTTTTGAAGGATTTTGCCTCAGTTTTGAGGCGGTGAAATTTGCTTTTAGAGAAGTTTTTCACCGTGGTTTTCTGGGCAGGTGGGGTCGGGATATGAATATCCAGTGAGATTAGTTTATGGTCTGATCTTACCAGTGAGGGATACACTTCTGGTCTGGAGCATAGTGTCCCCATGTTGGTGATGATCAGGTCCAGTATGTTTTCCCTGTTGTGGGAGTGGCAAGTTGTTCCATAGCATTTGAGTTTATGAATTCTAGGAACCTTTGGGCTAGGGTGTTGGAGCTAGAGTAATGCTCCCAGTCTATGTTTGGGTAGTTGATGTCGCCCAATATAATGGTGTTTGGAGAGACCTTCATATTTTCCAGTATTCTCAGGAAGGCCAAGTGGGGTTCCTGTGTTTGGGAGGGTGGTCTGTAGCAGGTTATAAACTGGAAGGCAGTTTTACCCACAGTTAGTTGCACATGGATAGTCTCTGATGCTTCGTTGTGCCACCAACCTGAGGTGTGGGTATCTTTGATGAATATTGATACTCCCTCCATTTGTGGTTCGCCCAAGTTTTGGGGTCGAAAAGCATGGTATGAGGTATAACCTGGTAGTGCTGGGGTGCACTCGGGAGCCTTTGAACCAGGTTTCTGTTACTGCACAGATATCGATGTTCTCCATGCTAAGGAGAGTTTCAAGTGCTGCATCTTGAGGTTTAGACTTTGGCATTGAGTAGCATTACTCTTAGTTTCTTATCCCTTGTGATACCTATGGAGGTGGGTTTGTCTTTGAGCCTTGCTCTAAAAAGGCACTATGGGGTATCAAGAGCCTTTGCCAATATCCCAAAGCCCAGGGTGACAGGTGCTAGCCGCCCTAGCTTAAGCATCGCGGCTTGTCGAGCATGTCATCCCAGGCTGACAGGCATTGGATCCCCTTTGAATGACACCAACACTTAAGCCAATTGTTGAAATTGATCATCTTGTCTTCATATTGTGGCATCATTCTTGGTGAGGGTAAGATGCTACTCAAGGTCAGGGTCATACCGGCCTGGGCTACATGCTCAGAGAGCCTCTATGTCTTTTTTCATGTAGTACAGGGAGGTACGCCCCAGGTCATTCACACCAGCATGGGCAATGACTGAGTCATATTTGTACTTGCCTTGGAGTGACCTGAGTGCTTGTGTTTTGTGGCTGATCCTAGCGCCCGACATCCTGCTCACCGTGACCTTCTCCTTGTTAAGCATGGTGAGCGGGACGTCAGTGTGCCTGACGATAGTCACCTATTACAAGTGTATTAGGTGTGTTGTTTAGCCTTAAGGGCTGTGACTGTTCGGCACACTGGCTTTGTGAGCTGGTGTGTTGCACGTGTTTTGTTTTGGGGTAGCGGTTGCTTGGGTGTCTGCTTTGGAGGTCTCTGCTGCTTAGGCAGATTTTTATTTAGAGCCTCCAAGTATGTTTTTGTGTGTTTATGTGTTTGGTTTGTTGTCGTGGTAGGTCTATGTGAGACTGGAATTGTAGTGAGTGTGGTTTCTTCTCCTCCTGACTGGTTACTTAGTACTGAGTTGAGAGAGCTTAGCCTCCAGTTTGGCTATATGGTTGCAGCTCTCACATGTGCTGGAATTTGCTGGGAGGAGGAGAAGGTTGTCTGTGTACATGAGGCAGTTGTAACATTGCTCAAGATTCCTGATTCACCAGCTGGACTGGAGAGGAGATTGACAACTGACCTTTTGGACATGCTAGAATAGTATCGGGAATTCCTTTATAATTGAAAAAACGCCCAATGGGGAACAAGGGACTTCAGGGGAGTTTCAGAGGGTGTAGTGCTTTTCATTTTTAGAGCTGACTTATATAATTGCTTTAGTGAGCAAGTGCCAGGTAACTTAAATGCAATGTGTTACAGGTAACTTAAATGCAAAAACGACAAACAGTAACTTTCTTTCAAGTGAAACAAGGAAATAAGTACAGTAAGCAATGCAGATATCACTAGGGATCCACAGAAGTGCTAAAAGCCATGCTTTAGGTGGAATTAGCATTTCAGGGAAATAAACAAACAACAAGCATACAAATAAAGCTAGATTCAACAACTGGTCTGAAGCCCAAGTGCTTAATCCAAAAGACTTAGAAATGATAGCTACACTTTAATCTTACTACCAGCAGTAATAAATACAACTGAATACTTTAAAGAATGCCTGGATTAGTGCTGTTATACAAACAAAGCTAGATTCAGCAGGCCTGGATCAGTCTATGCTACAGCAAACCAGGTGCCAATTTCAGTAAGAAGCAGTTCAAATATGCAGGCACTATAAGCTTTAACCAGAAATTCAGCTCAGAAGGACAGAGTCCAGCCTCCTCCCACAAGAGTGCAGAACACTAACCCTCCATGTAAAATAAGTGGCCTCAAGCCCAAGTGCTTAAACCAGAATTAATACACTTTTAGAATAACAGACACTGAGCACTCAATCAGCAGTTCCCAACTTAGAAGGATGTAAGCTACCTGTTCTGCCACTACAGTGCAGACCACAAACCTTCCTAATGTAAAACTGGTCTGAAGCCCAGGTGCTTAAACTAAAAGGCTTACAATGAGTTACACCAAGCAGTAATAAGATGACGCAAAAGCAAAATAAAGTAGGAAAAAACACAAATACAGTAAAAGCAGATAATTTTTTTTTTTTTTTTTTTTTTTTTGAAAGAGAGAAAGGAGTAGCAGAAACGAAGCTGATTGGCCTTCTCAAATGCTCTCCCTGTACTGGGTAGAATGAGGTAATGACACTAGACTTGGAGGAGGGTCCCAGATCAAATTTACACTAGGGGCAGGCAACTGCAAAGCCACCAAATATAAAAACACTATACCAACAGGGAGTGAGGGTGGGAAACAAACAGCAGAAATGTTACTCGCAGCTGAAAAGCAGCAGTGAGCCTTTAAATTAAAGTTTTAAACAGCTAAAAGAGCCACTAGAAAAAAAGAGTTTAACTGCAACAAGTTATCATAAACAAACAACCCAACAGATGCTTAATAAGAGTGGACAATTCCAGTTACACACCTCACACACAGTGAAACTAGCTAGAAAAAATACACAGTACACAAAGTGCTATAAACAACAAAGAAATAAAGAACAAAATAAACAAAAAACAGGATACTTAATGTTATATATTGTAGCTCCGAATTTGCTGAGTGTCCTTCCTTCGATCAGCTCACTGTAAAATGGCTGAACACTCACAACTGAGCTTCTTAGGTAACAGAAAGTTGAAACCTGAGACAGCTTTTAAGAAAGAAATCTCAAAAGAACCAATGATACTTAAATAAATTGATCTAAATCATTTTCCCCTAAATCTACTATAAAAATTAGATTGTCAATGAATCGTTTATGTAAAATTATATATTGTGCAATGGTGCCCTTGGACAGTATTTCTTCTACCCACCATCCCATTATTAAATTTGCATAAGAGGCGGCCACACTTGCTGCCATGGCTACACCTTGTACCTGTCTATAGTATTTTTTAATAAAAATAAAATAGTTATTTCATAGTTCTATATCCATTAGGGTACAACAAAGATATGTTTTGTCACTTGAAAATGTAGTATACTTTGTCAAATACTCATTCAAAGCTTCTATACCTCCCACATGCAGTATACAGGTGAAAAAGGAGTTAACATTAACCACAGTAAAATTCACATTTTCATGTTGATAGTTGATTTGCAATTAAATTCTCTTATTTGACATAAAAAAATCCCACAAGTCTCTTAAATAAGAGTTTAGGTTTTTTTACTAATTGATTAAACATACTGTCTAAATACATTGCTATACCACCACAGATATCATTAGAAGCAGGTACAGTTGAGCAAAAAGGGGGATTTCTAACATCTTAGTGTATCTTTGGTATTCCAGATAAAATGCCCACTCTTGGATGTTCTATAAGTTCCTAGGTAGGTACTAGGCTATCTGCCTGAGGGCATTTATAAGCCTTGCCAGAGTGTGTTGGCTTTTGCTGCCCCATTATCCTCTGTCAAGCAGAGCCAATGATGTGATCCCAGGGGTGTATTTTCTGTTACCCATCCACTCATCAAGGTTTCTCTTGAAGAGTGTTAGTGGGGAGCTCTGCCTGATGTAGTTTGGATTTTTGTTTCAAAGCATGGGGAGTCTCTGTGACAGGAATCTCTCCCTCCAGCATATTCTATTTATTGTTGTGGTGAGGTTTAGCTCACTAGAGCACGTGCCTTACAGTGACTTAGATTTCTTTAGGTGAAGCATGTCCATCAATTCTGAGTTGGACATGGCTTTGTAAGTCAGGCAGAGATCACCTCTGAGTAAGCGATATGCCACTGAGTACAGCCAGAATTTTTTCAGTCGGGCTGCATAGGACATATGTTAGGCCAGTAATCATCTTGGTGAGGTACTTTTGTGGTCTTTCCAGCTGTTGGAAGTGTCTTGTGAGGCTCATCCCAAATGGGGCATTGTACTCTATGATGGGTCTAAAAAGTGATGAGTAGAGGGGTGCACTATAACCTCTTTATTTCTAGATGCGAACCCTTTAGTAATTAGATGGGCCACATAGAAGGATTTCCTAACTACTTTGGCAATATGCTTGTCAAAGGAGAGATTACTATCTACCTGGGTCCCCAGATCTCTTATTACCTCTTCCACCTATGTGGTAATTTGTGTGTGTTTTGTTTTTCTCAAACGGGATGACTATGCATTTTTTGGCATTTAGCTTGAGGCTATGACTTTGACACTAGGTGTCTGCCTCGGTAAGGCTCTTTTGGAGGATGTCCGTGTCAGCCAGAGAGTCAATTATGGCTCCCAGTTTGCAGTCATTGGTGAACTTGGTTAGCCATAGTCCTCCTGTGCTTGTCTGTACTTCTTAGAAGTATATGCCAAACAGTAGGGGTCCCAGGACTGAGCCTTGTAGGACACCACTTGTGACTGGTTTAGAGTCGGACCTGGAGCCCACTATACTTACCGTGTGAGTTTTGTCTGTAAGCCAGTTGGCAACCCATCTCTTGATGTAGGGGTTTATTTTCAGGCTGGTGAGTTTTTCTGTAATACCAGAGTGGGGAACAGTGTGGAAAGCCTTGATGAGGTCAAGGTAGGCTGTGTGAACCACCTTTCCCTCATCTATGGCCTTGGTGACTGTCTCGAAGAAGTCAACCAGGTTTAGTAGGCATGATCTGCCCTGAACAAAGCTGAACTGGGTTGGGTCAAGTGTTTGGAGGTTCCCAATGTCTTTGTTAATGAGTTCCATGATGATGCACTCCATAGCCTTGCAGACCAGGCTAATCAGGCTTATGGGGCGATAGTTACCAGGGTCAGTTGTGCCCCCATCTTTGTGGAGAGGAATAACCATTGCTGTGCGCCATTTTATGGGCACATAGCCTGTGGAGAGGCTGAGGTTGAACAGCGTGTTTAGGTGGGGGGGTTAGTTCATTCTGTATTTCATGCAAGACTCAGCCTGGGACACCATCTGGTCCCATTGATGCTGTGTTTCTGGCTTTTGAAAGGGCTATTTCACCTGTGTGTCTGTGATATTTGGGACACTACACTTTTCCGGAATTGTTGTGGGCCCTTTTGGAGGTGAGAGGAGGGTGAAGTTTGCACTGAATCTATCTGCCAGGATGTTGGCAATATCAGTAGGTTCAGTATATTTTGTGCTATAGTGCACTAGTTCAGTGCATATCTGCAAGTTGCCACTTAGATTCTTAACATAGCTAAAGAGGGCTTTGTGTTTACCTTTTGAATCCTTGGCTATTTTTCTTTCGAAGTTAGCTTTGGATGATTTCATGAGGGACCTTAGTTTTTTACTGATACTGATCAGGGATGTCTTTCCTTCTTGAGATTTGCTTTTTTTCTGAACTAGTTTCCTCCTTCTATTGTATAGCCTGTTTAATGCAGGGGTCCACCAAACTGGTATCCTTCTCTTAGAGGAGTGAGTCTTGGTTTTGCTAGGGATGGCACAATCCAGGCATCCTTGTAGGTGTTCATAGAGTGCATTTATAAAGGTCTCTGCATCTTGAGCAGTGTTATCCTTTAGCGTGGGGGCTGTGAAACTTAGCACCTCTGTCTTAAGTAAGGTGAAGTTTGCTTTAGAAAAGTTTTTTACTTTGGTTTCATTAGTTGGGGGTGGTGGTGGGGTGTGGAAATCCAGAGTGATTAGTTTATGGTCTGATCTAACCAGTGACAGGTTGACCTCCGGTGTGGAACACCTGTCACCCATGTTGATGATGACCAGGTCCAATATGTTTTCACCTCTGGTAGGGGAGTTTACCAGTTGATCCAGGGCATTTGAGTTGATGAATTCCAGGAAGTGCTGGGCCTGGGAATTTGTACTCGAGTAGTTTTCCCAGTGAATGGTAGGGTAATTGAAGTCGCCTAATATCAGGGTGTTCAGTAGGACCCTCATGTTTTCCAGTGTTTCCAGAAAGGTGGAGTGGTGGTCCTGGATCATGGAGGGTGATCTGTAACAGGCCACAATTTGCATTGCAGATTTCCGCGATGTTAGTTGCAAGTGCATGATCTCTGAGGTATCATGCTGTGCCACTAACCTTGAGGTGTAGGTATCCTTGATGAATATGGATACGGGTCTATATTAGAACATCGATGTTTCTGAACATCAAATGTTCTAGTATCGAACCCTATTCAGTAAACGCTGAAAATAGCAAAGCTACAGAAAACCTAATTTTTTCCCAGGGAAAGAATTTGGTTGCCCGTTTCTGTCACTTCACTATTTTCAGCACTGTGGTGGAACATTACAGGTCGGGTTCAGGTAAGTGTGCGATTATGTGGACATGAGGATTAGGGTGGGTTAGGTGAGTTCATAGGTTCATAGGTAGGTACTAGGCTATCAGCTCTAGGGCCGATACAAGCCTAGCCAAAAAATGTACCCTGGCTTTCGCCACCCAAGAAAATTATTTTCCTATGCCCCTGTTGAGCAGAGCCACAGAAGTGATCCCCGGGGTGAATTTCCCATTTCCCATCCAATCATCAAGATTTTTCTTGAAGAGTGCTAATGAGGAGCTCTGTTTGACATACATAGGTAGTCTGTTCCAGAGTATGGGAAGTCTTTGGGACAGGAATCTATCCCTCCAGCATGTTCAGTTTATTGTGGTGACAAGGTTAAGGTCCCTAGAGTGTGTAGCTCAGAGGGATTGGGATTTCTTTAAGTGGAGCATGTCCAGCAGCTCTGGGTTTGACATAGCTTTGTATGTTAGGCAGAGATCGCCCCTGAGTAGGCGATATGTGATGGAGTAAAGCTGTAGTTTTTTGAGACGGTCTGCATAGGGCATCTGTTTGAGGCCAGTAATCCTCTTTGTGAGGTATTTCTGTGGTCTTTCCAGTTGTTGTAGATGTCTTGTGAGGTACATACCAAAAGGAGCATTGTACTCTATAATGGGTCTAATGAGTGATGAGTAGAGGGGAACAATGACCTCTTTTTTTCTGGATGAGAATCCTTTTGTGATGAGATGAGCCACGTAGAAGGATTTCCTGACCACTGCGGCGATGTGATTATCAAAAGAGAGACTACTGTCTGCCTGTGTCCCAAGGTCTCTTATCACATTTTTGGCATTAAGTAGACTACCAGCTATGTGGTAGTTCATGGGTACAGAGTTTTTACCAAAGGGGATGACAATACCCTTTTTGGCATTGAGCTTCAGGCCATGGCTTTGACACCAGGAATCTGTCTCAGTGAGGCCCTTTTGTAGTTTGTCCACATCGTTAGGAGTTTCGATTATGGCTCCTAGTTTGCAGTCATCTGCAAACTTCTGTGTTGGCCTGCACTTCAGAGAAGTAGATACCAAACAGGATCGGACCCAGGACTGAACCCTGTGGTACTCCACTTGTCACTGCTCTGATGTCGGATTTGGAATCCGCTACTTTCGCAGTGCGGGTTCTGTCCGTGAGCCAGTTGGCAACTCATCTTATGACATAGGGATTTATACCTAATTTAGTGAGCATATCTATAATTCCAGAGTGGGGGATGGTGTCAAAAGCCTTGGTGAGATCTAGATAAGCTGTGTGAACCATTTTACCATCATCTATGGCTTTGGTGACTGCTTCAAAGAAGTCAATCAGGTTTAGGAGACATGATCTGCCTTTTACAAATCCAAACTGAGTAGGGTCCAGAGTTTAGATATTACCAATGTCTTTGTTTATGAGTTCCATGATGATATGTTCCATGGCTTTGCAGACCAGGCTCGTCAGGCTAATGGGGTGGTGGTTCCCGGGGTCCATCGTGGCTCCCCCTTTGTGGAGTGGGATAACTGTCACGGTGCGCCATTTAGTGGGTACAAACCCTGAGGTGAGGCTATGATTGAACATGGTACTTAGGTAGGGTGCCAGTTCATTCTGTAGTTCGTGTAGAACGCAGCCTGGGATATTGTCAGGTCCCATGGATGCTGTGTTCTTGGCTTTGGAGAGTGTGTTTTTTACCTGTGCAGCTGTGATTATAGGAACTTTGCATTCTTCCGTATAGAGATGGGCCCTCTAGGGGTGAGAGGGGGTAAAGTTAGCACTGAACCTATCTGCTAGGATGTTGGCAATATCAGTTGGTTCTGTATATTTAGTGCCATTATGCTGTAACTCAGAGCAGATCTGAGTGTTCCCATTTAGATTCTTGACATAGCTATAGAATGCTTTGTGGTTGTCTTTAGAGTCAGTGGCAATTTTGTTTTCATAACTAGCTTTGGAGGATTTTATGAGAGATCTCAACTTCTTACTGAGGTTGACCAGGGAGTTCCTCCAGTCATGGGATTTTACTCTTTTTTGCAACAGTTTCTTTCTTCTGTTGTAGAGTTTGTTTATGGCAAAGAATCACCAGATTGGCTTCCTATTTTTGGTGGATAACATCTTGGTTCTATTAGGGATAGCGTGATCCACGCACTCGTGTAAGTGCTTATAAAGTGCATTTGTGTAGGATTCGGCAGTCATACCTCTATTGTCCGTCTGCACGGGTGTCATGAAGTTTGCCACTTCTGTCTTACGAAGTGTGAAGTTGGATTTTGAGAAGTTTTTTACGATGGTTTCCCTAATTGGGGCTGGGGGTGGGATGTGGATGTCTAGGCTGATTAGCTTGTGGTCGGATCTGACCAACGAGGAATTGACCTCTGGTGTAGAACATTGGTTTCCCATGTTGGTGATGACCAGGTCTAGGATATTGCTGCCCCTGGTGGGGGTCTGAATAAGTTGATCCAAAGCATTGGAATTTATGAATTCTAGAAAATGTTGAGCAAAAGAGTTGGTACATGAGTAGTTTTCCCAGTTAATGGTGGGGTAGTTGAAATCGCCCATTTTTAAGGTGTTGGGTTGTACCCTAATACTTTCCAGTGTATCAAGAAATGAGGAGTGGAATCCTGGGGCATGGTGGGGTCTGTAGCAAGCTACAATTTGGATTGGCGGTCTTGCCCAGAGTTAGTTGCACTTGGATAATCTCGGATGCATTATGCTGTGCAACTAGCCTGGAGGTGTGGATATCCTTAATGAATATGGACACACCTCTGCCTTTAGTGCTTCTTTCTGAGTTAGGTGGCCGAAAGGTGTGGTATGAATTGAAGCCTGGTAATGCAGGGGTGCTTCTGGAGCTTTGAACCAGGTCTCTGTCACTACACAGATGTCAATGTTCTCCATTTTAAGGAGTGCCTCGAGTGAGTGCATTTTGAGGTTTAGACTTCTAGCATTGAGTAGCATTACCTCAGATTTGCTTGCTTGTACCGGTTACGGTGGTGAATTTGTCATTTGAACCTTGCCTAAAAGGCACTATAGGGTTGCAAGAGTCTTAGCCAGTATCCGAATCCTAAGGTGACAGGTGCAGGTCATCTCTGGCAAAGCATCGTGGACTGTCGATCATGTCGCCCCAGGCAGACAAATACTGATCCCCTTAGAATGACACCAGAAGCTTAGCCAATT
>NW_025051650.1:0-11411 GCF_019279795.1 Protopterus annectens | reverse complement strand
ATGCAGGCATTAAGGCTAGCTTTATGACGTGTCACCACCATCCCTGGTGGGAGATAAATAACCCTCCACCAATACTCCCAGAGAGTACCAATGCTCCAGCAGCCAGGGCACGCGTTACCTGATGTGGATGGGCCAGGTAGTGCAGGAGCTGTGGAGGCAGTTCTGCTTGTGGCCAGGTCCCACAAGTGCTGGGTGCTGGTGCAGCATCCAGTGGTGGGTTGCAGGCTGAGCTGCACAGCTGGCTCACTCTCTCTGTGCTGAAAAGCATTTAGTTTGTTGTCAGACAGGTATGACATCAGAATGTTGTGATTCTAGGTAATACACAAAATAAGAGATATAAGGGTTGGGATGAGACAAAAATAGAAAAGACACAAATCCAAAACTCAGAGCTGCTGTTAGTTGAGGTAGGATACTCACGCTAAAACACTAGTAAAACTCAGTCCAAAAGATGGACTTCCAATGAGCAATAAAATGAAAGTAGAAATTCAAACAAATAAATCCATGTAAGTTAGCAAATTGTTTATTCCAAACAGTAACCCAAAGGCTTCTTCAGACTCTTTACACAAACTAAAACTTTGAACATCACTTTTAAAACCAACAAAAGCTTGTGATAGGATCTCTATAATCACATGTTTCCTTCATTTAAAAATACAGTAACCCATTAAACTCAGTTCCATGAATGTTACCTTGTTCAGCTAAGAAAAATACTGGTATATTAAAAGTAAGAACTGAATAGTTCAAAATAAACATACATAAAAACATACATAAAAAACATACATAAAATGCATCGGTGCCCAAACATACATTATATTATATTAAACAATTGAGTATATCTCAGAGCCTTGTCATATTTACTTATCATCTCATGGTGCTTTAGGAAAATCTCGTACTGAACTTTCAGGCAGTATATATCAAAAAGCCATTTCAGACTTGGTTAGTATAACCCAAACTGCTTGTAATGCACATATTTACAAAGTGACTTTAGATTTTGTGTTTTACTGGAAGTTCATACTATCCAGAGTAGACCCGAAAACAGTCAACAATTACAGGTGGTTAAAAACTTGTATCACATTAGTTAGGCTATTCTCGTATAAATCAAAAGTTAAAAACAGTTTTCAAAATTACTTATTTTCTGCAGACTCTGAAACGCTTTTAAAATCACAGCACAACAAAGTATTCCTTGCATGTGCCTGGTTAATTCTTGAATGAAAACAAAGAACGCTACTATCTATACCATAGCGTTCATAAAAATAAACATTGTGTCTATTTAAAAAGCCGATTAGGCTTAAAAAGGGCTGAAGCTTTTAAAACTGTCCATTAGTTCATGCCTTAGTCTCTTCAATCTCCGTTAAACAGGGACATTTGACATTTCAGGATGTGAACGTAACTTACAAAAAAGTGGGTGGAAGAATGCTTCAACAATAACAAGCAACAAAACGAATTTGGGAACAGAGCAATATCTTAATAATTAACTTGACCCCAGATCCACAATGGTGAAAACACACTGACTTACAACCATTAATTGCACTTTATAATTGTTACTTCCTTGATACCCAATTTTAATTTTTAGACTTTGTGTAATGTTATAACTCTTTTGTGGTGAAGCGGAAAATAAAGGGAAAACATGAGGGGAAAGGGAAATGGGGAAATATTTTGGCACAAAATTCTGTTAATCCCGAATGGCATCCTGAGGTGTCTTACATAAGTTTATAAAAACAGTACTTTTCAAAACTAAATATATTTGCAAAGATTCATTTCTTATGACAAATGTTGAAAGTATATGAAATGCCTACAATATGTCTGAGTATATAGATAGGTCATCTACACCATGGTCATAATGTTGTGAGGAAAATGTACCTAACTAATGTGGAATTTAGTACAGTTAGTGGGAGATCTCTTTACCTGGGTAATCTTCTTTTTTTAAAAAGGCTTTATTTATTTTACTTAAGGCCTGGTGGTTTACACCTTAAATCTTAATATTTTTTCTTGTTCAAATTTTTAATTAGAAAATTGAATTTAAACCTTAATGGGAACAAAGGAATACTGGAATTGAACTTTTATGCACCTGAGGTTTCTTCCCATTAAAGGTTTTTTAACCTCTTTAAATACTATTTTTTTCCATGTGAATTTTAATCCTAAAATTTAGATATAATGCTTTTTACTTTCAATTTGGGTGAGTGTTAAAATTGTAAACGTTTAGTGGGTCTCAAAACTGTTTTTTTATTTAAAATCATTGATTGAATGACCACGGGGGTACTTGTTTCTTTCAGTCCCTGTTAATAGTAGTCTTTCACATGGATACCTTAGATTGGGAAGGTTTTATGCTACAATGTGGGGCCAGCAATCTCCTAATTCTATTTGTTCAAAATACCCCATTTTCCAAAATGCTTTTCACTTGGGTTTTTTTTAAAAAAGAATTTGCTCAACTTCATTTAAACCCTGAGCTAGGGTATTGCTTCATGTCCAAAAAAATATTTTTTGTCTTGTTTTTAAGGGTCTCCATGGTTAAATATGTCAATATTTCTTTTTTTTTGAATCCCCAGTCTCCCTTCAGCCTTTTCCTGTAAGTTTCTTTTGTGGATTCAATCTAGTCCCTCATAAATTGTCCTTTGGGCTTTGAAATCTCATGTCTTTTTTTGAAATAGTTTTTTGGCAATCCCTATAAATGTTGGGATCATCCCTTGGGTCTTTAAAATTTCCACTCCAAAATGGAAATTCAACGAAATTTTGGAAATTTTAAGAAGTCCATTGCCCAAAGAAGAAACAAATTTTTGGGGGGGTTCATCCCCAAAAAAAAAATTTTCCCCAAAAAACCATCAGCAGCATGTTCTATAAATGATAGAATTTATTTTCCCCACCCATGACGGTTTTACACACATGGGGATAGCCATCCCTTCTGAAAGTAAATGATTTCCCAAATGCAAAGACATTATTAGTTAATATAGTCTCTAATAGCAGGGTCACAAGGTCAATCTTTCATCAGTGAAGTCTGAATGTGCTTTCAAATATTCAGTGATCAGTCTTTTTCCCCTTCATTGGGGATCACTGTGAATAAGCTAACCACATCAAGTGTCACAAAAAAAAAATGTTGGTTCGTATCCAATGAGTGAGTTTGAGAATATAGGTCAAAAAGAAATTGCTTACTATCTTTCAGGATCTTCTTATTACCATTAACTAACGGTCTAAGTACACTTTTAGATAAATAGATGGGGGTTCTGTTACCCACCCTTGACCTGCAACAATAGGTCTAAATGGGGGGTCTCTGCTTTCTTATGGACTTTAGGAAGTCCCTGTATGATCGGTATAGTGGGATTGTTCACCTTTAGGTATCCATACAGCTCTTGTGTTATGTCATGCGATAGTACCAGGTCATCTAGGGTATTGTAAACACTAAAGACCATGTTATTTAAATTAGCCTTAGTTACTTTTGTATATGTAGTTGTATCTTCAAGCATCTGAAACATTTTATTTGCATAGTAAGTATAGTCCATAATGACAACCGGTCCTCCTTTATCTGCTGGTCTTATTACAATAGACCTGTCATTTCTCAATGAATTCAAAGCTTGCCTTTGTTTATAGTTTAAATTACGTCCATGTTTGTACTTAGACCGTTAGTTAATGGTAATAAGAAGATCCTGAAAGATAGTAAGCAATTTCTTTTAGACCTATATTCTCAAACTCACTCATTGGATCAACCAACATTTTTTTTTGACACTTGATGTGGTTAGCTTATTCACAGTGACCCCCAATGCGAAAATAAGACTGATCACTGAATATTTGAAAGCACATTCAGACTTCACTGATAAAAAGATTGACCTTGTGACCCTGCTATTGAGACTATATTAACAAATTTGTCTTTGCATTTGAAGAAGTCATTTACTTACAGAAGGAGGGGTTATACATCATTGCAAATAGCCCCCCTGTCAGGGCCAGAGGGGAAGATATTTTCTCTTCAATAATCTATCATTTATAGAACATGCTGCAATGTATGGTTTTGAAAATTCTTTTTTGGTTGATGAACCTCCTATTAAACTTTGTTTCTCCTTGGAAATCGGATTTCTTAAAATTTACTGCAAATTTCTCAGTTACAATCTTCCATTTTGGGCGTGGAAGTATTTAGAATGACCAATGGTATGATCAACACAACTATTTATAAAAAGATTAAAAAAATATATTACATAGACAAAGTATGCACCCCGGCCCTTTTTCCCCAAAGGACTTTTTTCTAGATTGAATCCACATCAAGAAAGTTATGTTTCAGGAATAGAGGACATGAAGGAGAGATTTCTGGAGAGAGGTTAAAAAAAAAGAAATATAACCCTATTAACACAGTGGAGCCCTTAAAAAAGTACTAAACCATTTTTTACTGAAGCAATGACCACTATCAGGTTCCCTAGGTGAAGTTAAAACCTTATTTTAAAAATGAGCCTGCAAAAAAGCTTTATGAAGAAACACTGGGGTAAATTCAGATATGAAGTTAGTGAGATTGCTACACCTCTAGTATAAAACCTTTCCCCAATCTGAAGAGTATCCTATGTGACCAAGACATCCACTAGTTAACAGGTTGACAGTGCATAGAAACACAGTACCCGGCGGTCATTCCAATCAATGTATTTATATTAATAAAGAAACTACTTTTGAGCACCCTACTACAGGCCAAAATTTTTAACACAAACACCAACTGTGAAAGAAAAATGTATATTTTGGCTAAATGTTTAGGATGTAATAGTTACTAAAAGGAAAAACAAAATCTTTTGGAAATTGGGGAACACCTCCACCTTAGAGTAGGTACAGAAACCAATGCATTGGCTAGACATAAAAGTTCAACTGGTACCAGTCATTCCTTTAAGTTCTGTGCCATTCAATGTTTTATGAAGGATTCAGAGGTGGTGATCTAATTAACAGAACTTTAGAACAAGATGGATCATAAGATTAAGGTCCGATAAACCACCAGGCCCTTTAAAATTAAAAAAAATAAACCTTTTTTGAAAAGTAGAAGATTGGGAAAGAGATCTATAACTGTTCAAAATTTCCCCATTAGTTAGGTACTTTTTTACAACATTATGACCAGGGTTAGATGACCTATCTTTTCCAGACATATTGTACATTTAAAACTTTCAACATTTGTCATAAGAAATGAATCTTTAAAATATATTTAGTATTAAAAAGTACTGTTTAAAAAAACTAATGAAAACCCTCAGGATATTTTAACGAATATTTCCAAAAATTTTTTCCCTCATGTTTTCCCTTTCCCCTTTTTTCCCCAAATGATTTTAAACATTTCACAATGAAAAGGGGAAAAGGTGAACTTAAAATGTTAACAATTTCCCACCTTTTATCTGTCAGAAAAAAAAGGCCCCATATGGGCGTTTTGTTGCTTGTTTTGTTGAAGCACCCACCCACAAACGTTACATCCTGAAATGTCAAATGCCCCTGTTTATTCGGAGAAAGAAAAGGCATAATTTGGACAGCTTTGGCTCGCCATGTACCCCTTTTTTAACCCTTTTAAATAGACACAAGTTTATTTTATGAAAGGGAATACCCAGCGTTCTTTTTTGCATTCAAGAATTAACCAGGCACATACGCGGGAATACTTTGTTGTGCTGTGAAAAAGCTTCAGAGTCTGCAGAAAAAAGTAAAAAAAAACTTTTAAAAAAACCTAACTTTATAAATTTTTAACCCCCGTAATTGTTGATTTTTTGTCTACTCTGGATAGTATGAATTTCCCAGAAAAACACGGAAATACTGTCACACTTTGTAAATATGTGCATTACAAGCAGGGGTTATACTAACCAAGTCTGAAATGGCTTTTTGATATATACTGCCTGAAAGTTCATGAACCAAAGCACCAGGATGATAAGAAAAATTAAATTAATAACTCAATTGTTTAATATAATATAATGTATTTTTGGGGGATTTTTTATGTATGATGATTTTTTTATTATTTTTTTTTAACCAGTTTTACAATATACCTTTTTTCATAAAAAAATTCATAACTTTTTAAATTTTTTATTTTAAATGAAGGAAACATGTGATTATAGAGATCCTATCACAAGCTTTTGTTGGTTTTAAAAGTGATGTTCAAAGTTTTAGTTTGTGTAAAGAGTCTGAAGAACCCTTTTGGCAAACCCTTTTTTAAAAACAATTTGCTAACTTACATGGATTTATTTGTTTAATTTTCTACTTTCATTTTATTGCTCATTGGAAACCCATCTTTTGGACTGAGTTTTACTAGTGTTTTAGCGTGAGTATCCTACCTCAACTAACAGCAGCTCTGAGTTTTGGTTTGTGCATTTATTTTTTACTTTTGTCAGAGCTGCAGAGAGTGAGGATGGCGAATGAAAGTAATGTGAATATTGAACTGCCTTATGTACCGAGAGTGTTAGAACCTACTTCAAGTGTCCTGGACAGATTTAAGACTTGTGTCTCTGGGAGTACAAACCTACTCATGGACTTTAATCCAGTCAGATGGAGGAACTGATACTCAGTTAGGTATGACTAACTTGGATGTTTCCAAAGACTTACATGAATTAGAGACTGTGTTTACTAAATTAATCAAACTACAAGTTCAGAGACATTATTTTGAAGTATGTTTAAATAAGCAAATCATACCTTTGGGGTAAGAGTACTAAAAAAGCCCACCTCTGGTACTTCACTGCCAGATCTTCTATATCGTTGGCAGCAACTCAACCTTGAGTTGAGTTTTAGCTATATGAAACTTTTGATTGAATTTCACCTACCTGAAGAGGAGAGATTGAGATTGGTTGTTAACAATTTGTTTAAAGATTTTGAATGCAAATATAGTAATAATGAAATATGTATGAGTAAACTAAGAAAAGTTATAGAAGATGTGTTATTTTTAGAGAAACGGATGTTAGACCAGAAAAAAATAAAAATTACCAGGGATTTACGAGATTTTAGAAATAATAATGTTTTCACTTGGCCCAGGGAAATGACACCAACACACACTTCAATTCTGATTTAAATGGATCTCAGAGACCATCAGGTGTAACAGGTAAAAGTTTCAGGAATACTACCTTAACCACACCTGTTAACAAACCAGATAGTTATCAACAAAATATTAACACAGAAAATAGATTGTCCAACAAACTCACCCCCTAATAAACAAATGATGGTCCTGAAGTTCCAATTATTGGAAACAGCACAGGACCTGATCCACAGTTGACAGAATCTAATCATATAGAGACAGAGACTCACAGCCCCTCACAGATACTAAGTAATGGAGAGAGAACCAAGGTGAGTTAGGTGAGAGTTTGACAGGTTGCATCACAGCGCAGAGATCAGGTGCAGCAGTAGTTAGACCAAAAGCAAACAGTGCCATTTTCAATTCAAACAGATGCCCCCCCCCCCATAGCCCAGAACCATTTTTGGACAAAAAAAGGTCCACAAGCAGGGGAGACAGAAAAAGGGAAAAGGGTCAATAGACGAACAGGAAAACTAGGCCCCACAATCAAGAAAATGTGGGGGAGACAAAATCGTTAATCATGAATTTATCTGGTAGGGCACTGAATGAATATGAAATACAGGTCTTAAGTAAAGGCCTAGGTTTTATTCCTACAAAACCTAACGATCTAGTAGATACTATTATAGAAACAAAATGTATGTTCGGAATTTACAATTAAGGTTGGATTTTGGCAACTCAGATAGTAGCCAAGTTATGAGTAAGCATCGTCCAAATAGTACATATGTTCCACAACTGAACCCGACTATAGAGGTATTTGGGAATGTAGTGGAAGATGAAATATATAGAAGTCATCAAGAGAATAAACCATCCAAACATGGACGTAATTTAAACTATAAACAAAGGCAAGCTTTGAATTCATTGAGAAATGACAGGTCTATTGTAATAAGACCAGCAGATAAAGGAGGACCGGTTGTCATTATGGACTATACTTACTATGCAAATAAAATGTTTCAGATGCTTGAAGATACAACTACATATACAAAAGTAACTAAGGCTAATTTAAATAACATGGTCTTTAGTGTTTACAATACCCTAGATGACCTGGTACTATCCCTGACATAACACAAGAGCTGTATGGATACCTAAAGGTGAACAATCCCACTATACCGATCATACAGGGACTTCCTAAAGTCCATAAGAATAGCAGAGACCCACCATTTAGACGTATCGTTGCAGGTCAAGGGGGGGTAACAGAACCCCTATGTATTTATCTAGAGAGTGTACTTAGACCGTTAGTTAATGGTAATAAGAAGATCCTGAAAGATAGTAAGCAATTTCTTTTAGACCTATATTCTCAAACTCACTCATTGGACAAAAATTTTTCTTTGTGACACTTTTTTTTATTCACAGTGATCCCCAATGGGGGAAAAAGACTGATCACTGAATATTTGAAAGCACATTCAGACTTCACTGATAGAAAGATTGACCTTGTGACCCTGCTATTAGAGACTATATTAACTAATAATGTCTTTGCATTTGAAGAAGTCATTTACTTACAGAAGGATGGCGTGGCTATGGGCACATCATGTGCAAATAGCTCCAACCTAGTCATGGCCAGATGGGAAGATATTTTTTTCTTCAATAATCTATCATTTATAGAACATGCTGCAATGTACTGTCGCTTTGTGGGGGCCTCTTTTTATATGGCTTGGAGATGAACCCTCCTATTAAACTTTGTTTCTACTTGGACAATACCACGGACTTCTTAAAATTTACTGCAAACTTCTCAGTTAGCAATCTTCCATTTTGGACGTGGAAGTATTTAGAATGACCAATGGTATGATCAACACAACTATTTATAGGAAAGATTGCCAAAGAAACAATATATTACATAGACAAAGTATGCATCCCGCCATGTATTTCAAAACGTCCTTAAAGTACAAATTATCTGGGTATCTAGATTCAATCCACAACAAGAAACTTATGTTTCAGGAATATAGGACATAAAGAGATTTCTGGAGAGAGGTTACAAAAAAAAAAAAAAATATTAACACAGTGGGTTAAGAACAAGTACCCCCTATTTTATGGCACATGAAGCAATGACCACTAGCTCAGGTTCCCCTAGGAATGAAGTTAGAGCCAACCTTACTTTTAGTAAAATGAGCCTGCAAGTGAAAAGCATTATGAAGAAACACTGGGGTATTTTGAATTCAGATATAGAAGTTAGTGAGATTGCTGGCCCCACACCTCTATAGCTTATAAAAAACCCTTTCCCCAAACTGAAGAGTATCCTATGTAGACCAAGACATCCACTAGTTAACAGGTTGACAGTGAATAGAAACACAGTACCCTGTGGTCATTGCAATCAATGTATTTATATTAATAAAGAAACTAGTTTTGAGCACCCTACTACAGGACGATTTACAATTTTAACACTAACACCAACTGTGAAAGTAAAATGTCATATATATGGCTAAATGTTTAGGATGTAATAGTTACTACATAGGAAAACAAATAGATCATTTAAGGAGAGGATTAGGGGAAAACCTACCACCTTAGAGAAGGTCCAGAACCCAATGCATTGGCTAGACATAAAAGTTCAACTGGTACCAGTCATTCCTTTAAGTTCTGTGCCATTCAATGTGTGTATGAAGGATTCAGAGGTGGTGATCTAATTAACAGAACTTTAGAACAAGAAACAAGATGGATCATAAGATTAAGGTCCGATAAACCACCAGGCCTTAACGATAAAATCCAAATAAAGCCATTTTGAAAAGTAGAAGATTACGCGGTAAAGAGATCTCCCACTAACTGTTCTAAATTCCACATTAGTTAGGTACATTTTCCTCACAACATTATGACCATGGTGTAGATGACCTATCTATATACTCAGACATATTGTAGGCATTTCATATACTTTCAACATTTGTCATAAGAAATGAATCTTTGCACACATATATTTAGTATTGAAAAGTACTGTTTATAAAAACTAATGTAAGACACCTCAGGATGCCATTCGGGGTTACCAGAATAAATGTGCCAAAATACTTCCCATTTTCCCCCTTTCCCCCCATGTATTCCTTCCTATATTTTCCGCTTCACCACATAAGAGTTTTAACATTTCACAATGTCTATATTTTAAATTTGGGTATCAAGGATGTAACAATTATAAAGTGCAATTAATGGTTGCTTAAGTCAGTGTGCTTATTTCCACCATTGTGGATCTGTACGGGGTCAAGTTAATTATTAAGATATTGCTCTGTTTCCATATAGGCGTTTTGTTGCTTGTTTTTTGTTGAAGCATTCTTCCACCCACATTCTTGTAAGTTACGATTACATCCTGAAATGTCAAATGTCTCTGTTTATTAACGGAGATTGAAGAGACTAAGGCATGAACTAATGGACAGCTATTGAAAAGCTCGCATGTACTTATGCCTGTTGTAAGCCTAATCGGCTTTTTTAAATAGACACAATGTTTATTTTTATGAACGCTATGGTAAACAAGTAGCGTTCTTTGTTTTGCATTCAAGAATTAACCCACATACGCAAGGAATACTTTGTTGTGCTGTGATTTTAAAAGCTTTTAGAGTCTGCAGAAAATAAGTAATTTTGAAAACGTTTTTAACTTTTGATTTATACGAGAATAGCCTAACTAATGTGATACAAGTTTTTAACCACCTGTAATTGTTGACTGTTTTTTAGTCTACTCTGGATAGTATGAACTTCCAGTAAAACACGGAAATACTAAAGTCACACTTTGTAAATATGTGCATTACAAGCAGTTTGGGTTATACTAACCAAGTCTGAAATGGCTTTTTTGATATATACTGCCTGAAAGTTCAGTACAGATTTTCCTAAAGCACCATGAGATGATAAGTAAATATGACAAGGCTCTGAGATATACTCAATTGTTTAATATAATATAATGTATGCTTGGGCACCAATGTATTTTTTATGTATGTTTTTTTGTATGTTTTTTATGTATGTTTATTTTGAACTATTCAGTTCTTACTTTTAATATACCAGTATTTTTCTTAGCTGAACAAGGTAACATTCATGGAACTGAGTTTAATGGGTTACTGTATTTTTAAATGAAGGAAACATGTGATTATAGAGATCCTATCACAAGCTTTTGTTGGTTTTAAAAGTGATGTTCAAAGTTTTAGTTTGTGTAAAGAGTCTGAAGAAGCCTTTGGCGAAAGGGTTACTGTTTTGGGAAAAAACAATTTGCTAACTTACATGGATTTATTTGTTTGAATTTCTACTTTCATTTTATTGCTCATTGGAAAGTCACGCATCTTTTTGGACTGAGTTTTAAAAATAGAAAAGAGATGATTAGAGACATGATATGTCACATTTGTGCTTTATTACAATAGATATCTTTTTACTATTATACTAACTATAGAGCTTTCAAAATAAAAAAAAATAAATATGAATTTTTTCAAGTAATCATTGGGAAAAAGCAGATATTCCAAAAATTTTTTAA
>NW_025051649.1:0-11496 GCF_019279795.1 Protopterus annectens | reverse complement strand
TTATGAAAAGGGGGTTTTGGGGTTGAAACGGGGGGTTAATTAATTTTTTTGTCTTTTATTTTTCAGATGGGAAGTGCCGAGGACAATCAGTTGGTGGATTGTTAAGCGCACTTGAGAGGTGATGGTTGCTAAGCCTACTTCTGTAAGTATGTAACTTGATATGTCAGATAATATGTCAGATTTGGGGCAGGGTGCTGAGATGTGACTGAAGTTAATTTATATGCAGGATGAAGCAGGTTTGGTGGTGTTCAAGGGGAGTTGAGGTGGCTATAAAGGAGGGTATTATTGTAACAAGTGTTTGGGGCAGGTTTGGAGGCAGGGGAGTGGGGTTTCATGTTCTTCAGGTATAGGATTGGAAGATGAGTTCTGCTAGGGACTTTGATGCTTTGACAGTTAGCATGGTTGGAATAAGCAAGATCTTGTTACTGGCAAGTAGTATGTCCAAGATGATCAGGATATAGTGTTGTGTGCAGATGGGAAGCACAGAGGATCATCAGCTGGTAGATTGCATAGGTGTTCTAGAGAGGTGATGGTTGCTAAACCTAGTTCGGTAAATATTTAACTTGACATATCAGATTTGTAGCAGGGTGCTGAAAGGTGACTTCAGTTAACTTAGAGGTAGGGTGAAGTAGGCATGCCAGTGTTCAAGGGAGGCGAGGTGGCTATAAAGGGTGAAATTATGGTAACCTGAGTTTGGGGCATCTTTTGGGAGTATGGTAGTGGGGTTTTATGTTTTTTAGGTATAGGATTGGACGATGGGTTCAGCGGAGGATTTTGAGGCTTTCTGGGGAGTTTTTCAGACTGCAGGCTGGCAGGAAGAGAAATTGACGGAAGGATCTTAATTGTTTAGTTTAGGCTGGTTGCCTCTGATGGCAGATGTTTTATAGGTAAAGTTTAGCTGTTAAGGAAGTGGTCTTTGGTGGCAGTCTGCTGTGTGAATTTAGTACTGTTAACCATTATTTTGGACCACTGGGGTAGGATTGTAGGAATAGAGGCAGTGGAAATGGGAGGACAGGCAGATTTGGTGTAGCAGGGAGTTATTTAGGGTTATATGTATTCTGTTTATGGAAGATGGGTTCTTTATGGTTAGGAGGGCTGCTGCTAAGATGATATTTTGCATGTTCAGTTTAGTTGGGGAATTTGGGTTATTGTTTACAAATGGCTGGTATATACACTGCATTGGTAAATTAAATTGCAAGAGAGTATGTAAAATTTGTTTTCCTCTACTACATATGGCATCTGTGAGCAAACAGCTCACCACATTTTGCAGGGATCTGTGCAGGTATTTTATGCTTCTGGTCACATACATGTTCAGCAGCCTATTAGATTGTTTGATAGAGAAATAAGTAGGGGATGCAGGTAAGGTATAGTTATATTTAACTTATCTTTCCACAGTGATTCCTTGCAACATCTTCAGTGGGTATTATTTTACTTGTAGTGCTTATTGGTGGATTGTTTTTGTATGTTCTTGTTTTGGCTGGGAAAGGATTTTATGTAGGTAAGGTGGGGTTGGGCTTAGGTAAAGGAGATAGGTCAGTGGAATGGGGGTACATTTCGAGGAAAAGGGCATGTTTGATATGGCTTTATGTCTAAGAACGTTTGTTGGGTGAGTATCATGAATTTGCAGTGTTCTTTCTTTTACAGATGTAAGCAGTCGGGGCTGGAAGGATGTGGAGTTGGAAGGTGATAGTTTTGTCGGGGTGGCTGTTCCTGCTGTTTTGAATACATCAGTCGCAAGAGATGTTTTGGTCATCAGAGTGGTGTGCAATGAGGTTGTAGAGGGCAGTTAGAATGAGCAAACCTTGAAAGAATGCTGAGGTGCAAGGTAATGAATTTTGTCGCAGTGTTTGTTCTGGTGTGGTACATATTATTTCTTTATTTGGGTTCATTGAGGCACAGTTGAATTTACACTGGTCTGGGATAGTGGGATTTTTGGGTATTGCAGATATGCAGGTGTTTTAAGGGATAATTCAGGATTTGGGTACCGTGTCTATGAAGGAGGCTTAAGAAAGGCATGGTTTGTTGTGGTTCTTTGCAGATGAGGGATGGTCTTAATAATTTAGCTGGAGTTTAGAAAATGGATGCACCGAGTGATGTTTGGCCTTAGGGTGGAAGCATTGGTGAAAACAGGGGGAACAGCCTGATCGGGTGGAGAAGAGGGGCAGGCTTGCCCTCTTCTGTTCCCCCTCTGGTGATGGATGTGCAATTCAATAAGTTTGGAAAGAAAGTAAGCAGGTGCTCTGATTGGCAAGTTAATAAGCAAGCTGAGCTGCTTATATGGATGGTGGTATAATACAATAAATTGAAGGTGAGCGGAAACGCTGCCTCTTTAGTGCAAAAGATAAGTGAGCAAGTGGGGGACGCTGCTTATCAAGGGTGAGTAGTTGCACTGCCCTTATGGTTATTTTATGTTTTCTTTTATGGATGTTATCATCACTGGTGTCATGTTTTGGTTGAAATTTATAACTACTGGTTAACAATCATATTCATGGAATTTTAATAAAGGTTGTCAAATGTCATTCGGTGTTGTGTGTTTATTGCAGTGGACCAGGACAAGAATAGTTTGTGGACATAAGTGCATGAAATACTTCTTCTTATGATAGTTAAATGAGCAAGTTGTTGAACACTGCATGTGTCTGTGCAACAATATGACAGGATTTAAGTATGTCTAGCCTAAAAGTAATTATTCTTCATGGATCAGTAGATTGTGACCTATTTATTTTATTTTACATTTGTTGCTGGAAAACTCGACTGGAAACAGATACCTTTTCAGCGGATGCCCAGGGAGAAAAGCTCCAGAGTAAAATGAAACTTAAAATATAAAATTTAAAATATAAAATATAAAATAAAACATGAAATATAGCATCTGAAATATAAAATAAATCCAAAATAACAGGAACAGCTGAATAACAAATACAAAGAATATAACCTGACATACATGGTTGAAAAATGAAGAACATTAAAACAGCATGCATGTTTAATTGAGATGTGAAATCTTTGCCCTAACATAATTGATTGAGGAACTACAGAAGAAAATTTACAAGGTGGAAATGGTTGTATGATTGCAAAAATGTGGAGGCCCTTTACAGTTTATAATATCATTTAATGTATCATGTGGAAGGTTAGAAGGCCATAATAAACAGGGTAAAAGTGGGCATATATTCAGCAAGTATAGTCAGGGGAGGAGTAGGACATGCTAGCCAGAGCATGTGCAATTGTAGAGCCAAGATTCATTTAAGTGACCCTTGAGAATTTTTTTAAATTCTACTGTAGAGGAGTTAGAGGTCATTTGGGCTGGTAATTTGTTCCATATTTTGGGAATGAAGTTTGAGAAGAGTGAGTTTCCAGCTGAGTTGTTTGCCTCAGAGGAATTAGGAAGTAGTTGATTGCTGGAACATAGGGAACGATTGTTAGAGTGGGGCTGTATAAGATTTTGTAGAGCAGGGATTCGTTCTGGGTAATGTAGGATTTTTTGAGCAAAGGATAATTGGTTAAAGAGTAGTAGTTGAGATAATTCTAGGCAGTTTAGAAGTTTCATAAATATGCACTGATGAGTTCTATATGGGGAGTCAGTGGCAAACCTGGCAATTGTATTGTAACAGGATTCGAGTTTAGCTAGGACAATTTTTCTAGGTTGGTTAGAATAGGAGGTATATAGGAGTGTTGACAGGAGGTGTGTGCGAGCGACGGTAGCTTTTGAATTTAAGGTCAGGAATTGCCTGCTTCTGCAGAGAGCTCCTAGTCTCTTGTGCACTTTTTTGATGGTTTGAGAGATGTGTATGTCTATACCTAGAAGCTTATTGTGGGCTACTGGTGTGATGGTGGTTTAGTTTCTGGATGTGATATTGAATAAGAGATGTGATGGGGGATTTCTTGAAGGGGAAAAAAAGAGTTTGGCTTTTCTGGGATTTAGAATGCATTGGGAGTTAGTAAGCCATGGTTCAGTGGCTAGAAAAGAGTCCTGGGTTATGGTCTGGAGTTCATGAAGGGAGGATGCTGCACATACCAGGGAGGAGTCATCAGCATATTGTATAACTGTAGAGTCATGAGTAGAGGTGTAGAGATTAAAAGAGAGACAGAATAATAGAGGTACAAGGATGGAGCCTTGGGGAAGTTCTAGAGTTACTGGAAGAAGGAGGGAGAGTTCATTTTGCCATTGGAGAGCCTGCAGGTGCTCTGATAGAGCAGATGATAGAGGGACTGCTGAGGTTTAGGGTGATGAGAGTGTTAATAAGTTTGTTGTGATTTACCATATCGAAGGCTTTAGAGAGGTCTAGAAAGATGGCAGATACGAATTTTCCATTATTTCTATAATGAGTCACTGTGTTAGTGAAGGACAGTAGGGAAATTGTAGTACAATGATAAGGGCAAAAGCCATGTTAAGTGTTAGACAGCAGCTTGTGTGTGTGGATGTAATACATTAATTGTGTGTGAACTACACTTTCTAGGATTTTCGATAAGGGTGACAGAATGGCAACTGGGCAATAATTGGTCAGCTCTGTGGAGTTACTTCCTTTGTGTAAATGTATGATATGGGAGATTTTCCAGATCTTAGGTACTATGTTTTCTGTTATGGATCTGCTTATTAGTATAGTTACTGGTAAGCCATTGCTTCTGCTGATATTTGCAAAATGTCAGTTGAGACTTTGTCTGTTGCCAGTGTGGTTGGTTTCAGCTTTCTAAGCAGTGTTTTATGGTATTAACAGGGACTGGATGTAATGTAAAGGAGCTGGTGCTATTTTGTGATATGGGTGGTTCATAGGTGGAGGGGGTATTCTGGGAATTTTAGAGGGTTAGGATAGTTTCTGTGAAGTATTTGTTGACTTGAGTTGCTATGTTACCAGAGTTACTGGTTGTTGTCGGTGAGGGTATCATAGATTTACTTGGGTGGAGAATGTTATTAATGGCAGCCCAGAAATTTTGAGGGTTGTTTTGATGTTTTGTCTCCATATTATGGCAATAGTTGACTTTGTCTAGTTTAACTAGCTTTTTTGCTTTGTTTCTTAATTGAAGGTAAGATCATTTTGAGGCTTGGGATTTGCTGTTATGATACTGTGCCCAAACTGTATCTCTTGCTATTAGCAGGGATCTGCATTCCTTACTTAGCCAAGGTGCATAGTTGGCTCTAACTGTAATAGTTCTCATGGGTTGCACAGCTGTTTAATATATCTAGAAAAGTATTGTTAAAAGATTTAACAGTGTCTTCTAAGGGTTGGTGTTTAAGGGTTTCCCAGTTGCATCTATTTAGTGATGAGATAAAGTTGTTGGAGTTGAATTACTTTTAGGTGCAGAGGTAGATAGTTAGCCTAATTTGATGGGTCCAGGACCTTAAAAGAAAGGTGGGTTGATGGTCCCTAAGCCCATCTGGCAGTCAACCCAATTGAGAGCAAAAGGTGGGAGTGTTAATCAGAATCCAGTCAAAGATGGACTGTCATTTGGAAGATTTGTCTGCCCTTGTAGGAGAGGTAATAGTTTAGGTGAGTCCATGAAGATTGATATGGGTAGCTGGATTTTGAGAGGAACAGGTGAACTTGTCAATCTTAAAATCCCCCAGCAGGATTATCTCCTGAGGGAGGGCAGCGGAGATCCAGTGAAGTAGATTTTCTAATGTAGAAGTGTTATTCCCAGGAGGGATGTAAGCCCCTATTATGTTTATGTTTTTCTTGGGGTTAATTATTAGCTTAGCAAAGAGTAGCTCAGCATTGTCAAAGCCAGGGAAAGGTAGTTGTAAGGCTTCAACTGTCAGGTGATTTTTGAATAATATTGCCAGCCCACCCCCCCTTTTTGCTAGGTCTATCGTTACAAATTATATTGTATCCAGGAGCTAAGATTTTATTTTCATTGTTGTCAGGTTTCCGCCAGATGTCGGTTAATATTACTATGTCTGGAGAGTAGGGGGATAGTATGGCATGGAGGTCACACCTTTTACCTATACTTTTACCATTCATGTTGAGAAGGAGTAGATTAGAATTGTTTTGTGGTTTAGTGGTACTGTATGCAATGAGGGGGATGGAAGGGTTGTTAGTGGCACATTGTGGGGAATTGGACAAGGTTTGGATGTATGTCCCCAGAACATAGTTGATTGGTAATTTGGGAGAGTAGCTGAGTGAGTTTACGAAAAGTTTGGAATATCTTTGACAGGTAAGAGAGAGGATTTAAGTGGATAGAATTTGTTTGTGTAATAGGCTGCGTGGTTGGTGTTGAAAAGGGTGGAGGCTATGTTATGATTGTTTGTTTTGGTTGAGAGGAGTGGTTTGCCTGGCGGGATGAATAGGGTTTTACAATGGGTTGTGATATGAGGATAGGTGGTATATGAGGACAAGCAGTGTGGTTGTGGTTGGTGTATAGTGTAATAAATTGCAAGTATTTGATAGTAGTGTGTGCCACTGTGTGTGTGGAAGGTGGTAATTGGTGGGTTATATGTGGAAGGTTCCGTTGGTTGTGATTGGTTGAAAGAGATTATGTGGATGTGGATAGTTGTGATTGGTAGACAGTGCGTATATGGGTGTGGATAGTGAAGTATAAGTCTGGGGAAAGTAGGGGTGGGTACAAAAAGGGTAGGGTGGGGGAGCAGAGTGACCCCAAAAAGCAAGGGTGAATGGGGGGGTTGACCTGCCCTCGGAAATGCACAAGAATAAAGGATAAAATAACTATCTGCTAACCTGGCATACACTGGTAAGTGAAGAACCTCTTCAGTGTTTATGGTGTAATGGTGGCTACAAAATGCAGGTATTTCCATATTCTGAAGGGGGGGTCTTACCAGTTAGTTTTGCATATAATCATGAAGTGGATCTAATCAGTTATCAGGTTTGGGGTAATGGCCAGAGTCATTGGAGGGTGACTGGGTGAATAATTTGGCATGGGGGTAGGGTCTAAATCAGAGTATCCTCCTGGGCAAAATACAGGATAATGAAGGGAGCTTACAATATGTAATAGAGGGAATGTTTAAATGTATTCTAGGGTCCCTGGTCATGAGCTCACCATTAGACAATGAGCTAGTTGCTATTAACATTAAGATACAAGAGTACAACATACATTAGTTTGTTTATAATGATTTCTTCCTGGTTGCAGCAGTTCCCTTTCAGGTTTTTTTAGTTCCAGGTAGTTTTGTGCCCAAACTAGGAAGTATTTAAAGGAGAAAATTAGTTTGTTTCGAATAATTTCTTCCTGGTTGTAGCAGTTCTCTTTCAGATCTTTTAGTTCCAGGGAGTTTTACGCCTGAGCTACGGAATATTTAAAGGAGATTAGTTTGTTTAGAATGATTTCTTCCCAGTTCCAGCAGTTGCCTTTCAGGGTCTTTTAGTTCCAGGGAGTTTTGCACCTGAACTAGGGAGTATTTAAAGGAGAAGTTGGTGAGTGTGCTGTACCTTTAGGATGCCTATTTTCAGGTAAGTTATTTATGGATATGATTTGCTGTGGCAGAACATTTGGATGATCCCACTTAAAATGCATTCAAATATTTTTCTTAATCCTTAGCTAACGTGGGTGTACACTATACAAAAATGGTTATCTGAAATACTTCCCATCAAAAAATATAATGATAATGGCACATTTTATGTGTAGGCAATAATTGTGACTTTCTCACAGTTAGTAGAGGTGTACCCAATGAGACAAAGCATATTTTATGAAGCAGTGTTGTTAAAGGGAGCTGAAAATTTGTTTTGTCTTGTTTCTTGAAAGAAAAGGATGCAAAACATATGGCAGAGCTTTCTAAATTATCATTTTACTACTCTGGTTTTACAGTATCTCAATTATTTTGTATTTGAATGCTGATAGCTGTAAAATGATCATTAGATCTACTTTACAACAAAATTCTATCCATTTTACTCTGTCTGGCTAATGGTCTTTTACCTTTGAAAATAAAAGAACAGCATAAATGAACTGAGTAATAAAACATTTTCTCAGAACTAGAAAAATATTAACCTGTTTTTCAGATATAACCTTCTATCTCTACATACCTTATGTAAACCTAAGGTATCATTACAATGTTTAAAACAAAGAAACAGCACCAGAGCACTCCACGGGGTCGGACCATACACAGAGAAAACTAGTAGCACTATAAGTAATAGTTCAAGCATGTAGTATAAAATCCAAGGTTTATTGGAATTCCAGGTTAGTGCTTTCACCCACTTGGGCTTCTTCAGATCTTTTACATCTCATAAAAGTAATGCTAACATTTATATTAAAGCCTTTATGACATCATTCTTTAATTAAATAAAATAGTGTTCACCTATATGGCTTCATTCAAGAACAGTTTATAAATTCTCAACCACAAAGCAACTTCTAAAGTTAAAGTATGCATATATTAATATATATACTGTGTTTATAAAAGTATATATAAAAATACATTAAAAAATACTTAAACATAACAATATATATAAATATAAAAAAATTTCAAAAAATTTATATTTAAAACTGTTTAATTTTTTTTCAAATGTTATGTATATGAAAACATATGTATGTGTGTATATGCCATGCATCAATAAGATGTTATACAACAAATTATGCCAGTTCATATAAGAACTGTATATAAAGTACATTTCATAATTAATTCATATAAGAGCTGTATGAGGACTACATTATATGATATATACAATGATGTATAGGAATATAATGTCCCATCTGACCTGCAGGTCTTTATCTAACAACTAACTTTCTTTTTTAGGGACGGATTAATAGGGACTCTGTCATTCAGTCCAGGTCTCTGATCTGCTCTTAGCATTATAATCCAGCTGGCTTCTGTCCTTTCTGTATAGTTCCTTATGTGGCCACCCCAGAATTGGGTTTGTTTACTTGTAGTACTAGAAATTTGAAGCTCTGTGTGTGTCATTTGTGTTCATGACGTGTTTGGATAATGCATTATGTGGGGGTTGGATGGGATATTATACAGATGTTAATGTATCCTATCACGTAACCTTCTATCAGTTTTCCCACATAAAATGCATCACAGGCCATGCACCTAGCTAGGTACGTGACATGCTGAGTGTCACAATTAGCTGTAGTGTTGAAACAAAATCTTTTCATAGTGATAGGTTGTACAAAGCTGGTGTCCTCAGATATAAAGGGACAATAATTGCATTTATGACATGGTCTGGTGCAATCTTAATGTCTTACCCCTACCAATTGTAGTGGGGACTCTGGGTTGGCAGAGTAATCTGTGCAAGTTTGACTTATTTCTATAGACAAACGATGGTCTATCCTCCACTATCTCTTTTAATTTGGGATCTGTAGTGAGGACAGACCAGTTCTTATAAAAAATCCTTTTCACACTGCTAATGTCTTGTGTATAATTCAGTGAGACCCTAACTATGGGATGGTTCATCTTATCAGCGATTCTAGTTCTCTCTGATATTCCTTTTAAGTCTACAGGGTTTGCAAAATATGGACATGCAGATCGAGTTCTAAGATCATATACCCTTTCAATCCCTGAGTATATCTCTTCTGGTGTATAAGATCTGGCAAATAGTCTCCCTCGTAATTGATCTAACTCATTCTTAAACCCTTGTTCTGTTTGATTCAAACGTGAGGCTCTTATAGCTTGACCTTTCACTATGTTGTGGAACACAAAACAAGAATGCATGCTCCCTCTATGTAAGAGGGAGTTCTTGTAGCACAACTTCCTATATACACCTGTATTGAGTAGACCACTGTCTAACCTTTCAATGTATACATCTAAAATTATATCCATCTATCCAAACTCTCCATGGTAAAATTCAAAAAATTGGTCAAAGAATTGACCTCACAAAAAACTTCTGTAGTTCATCTTCCAATCCTGCCCATAGGATGAAAAGGTCATCCACAAACCTAGCATAATAAATAACATTCCTCTTGAAGCTATCTAGTGGGGATAGTTTTTCCTTTTCCCAGTCTGCCATCACTAGGTTGTAGCTATTGGCACAAGATGTACCCATAGCCATGCCATCCTTCTGTATATAGACAGTATCATTGAACATGAAGATGTTATTTTCCAAGATTGCCTCTAGCAAACCAGTAATTAATTCATTGTGGGACATGGTATAATCAGTGTTCACCCTGAGACATCTCCGTATACTTTCTAACCCATGTTGGTTGGGTATAACTGTAAATAATGATTGTACATCAAGAGTCACTAATATGAAGTGTAAATCAGTCTGTAACACACTCACTTTACTGTAAAGGTCCAGCAGGAACTGTTTAGTATCCCTCAGGATATGAGTGAAACTATCTACAACTTTCCTTAGTTGTTTTTCGACATACAAGGAGAGGGGTTCAGTAACCCAACCTCTCCCTGCCACAATGGGTCTCATGGGTGGATTATGTGTATTCTTGTGGACCTTCGGTAACCCTTGAATGACTGGAATCAATGGATTTTCAACTAAAAAGAATGTGTATAGTTCCTAACTAATAATTTCACTTTTGGATAAGTCTTCTAACATACTTCTAATAGTTCCAACCCGTATATCTATTTCAGTCTTAGAGATTACTGAATAGAATTCACTATTATCCAACATTGTTTCCATTTTGTCATCATAGTCCGTTCTATTCATAACTACTACTGGTCCTCCTTTATCAGCTGGTCTAATCATAAGTGTGCTATTCCGCCTCAGATTATTCATAGCAACTCTCTGTTTTGAACTCAGATTACCGTGCCATTTCTTTTTGGTATTATTGTTTAATCAATATAAGTCCTCCTCTACCATCTTAACAGAAGCATCTAATAATGGATGAAGTATGGGAATAAATGTGCTGGGTCTCTTGAAAACTCTATGTTCCCCCCATTGATGAATGTGCCCCATAATCTAATTTCAATTGAACATTCCATCCAAACAATTTTGTATCTATCACTGAGTCAGGTAGATTGCTTTTCATAGAGGGAATAAATTACAGGCCCTTATTCAGTACAGAGATTTCATCTTCCATTAAGACTCTGTCTGAGAGGTTCCAAACTAATCTCTGGGTGTTCTCTCCAACATCCTCTTGATTGTGGGGCCTACATGTTCCTCCCCTGAGCCCTTGCGTCTCTGTCTGCCCCTGCTCATTGACCTGTTTCTCCCTTTTCTGGGTACCTCGTTGATGGGGAAAGAAGTATGTTCATATGTTGTTTTATGGGAGCTTGCACTAGGGTCTTTCCTTCTGACAACAGGTTCCTGTAATAAAGCATTGTTCTTCAATGAGTTGTCATACTTATGAGAGGTGCTTGGCCCTGTGCTTACTATTGGTGCAGGGGCCACCACTTGCATATCAGCGTTAGATGTGATTATTGCTAATGAGTTACTGTCTAATTCTACTGGGTTTGCTCCTGTAGTTACTACTGGAGTAAGATCTAAGGTGCTCTGTTGTAAGTTACTGACATTACTATCATCCTGCACATTTGAAACAATATTGTCTACAACATGGTTGATACTAGTACTTTGTATGTCTTGTACTTTAGGCAAGTGAGTAAAATTATTCTTATTAGCAGTATCATGCTCATTAACAATGGACACTGTTCTATAGTCAGTGTTTCTAAAATTTTTG
>NW_025051648.1:0-13248 GCF_019279795.1 Protopterus annectens | reverse complement strand
AACTACTGTTCAATCTTAGCCTACTACAGGATATGTACCCAAAGAGCGGCGTACAGCAACAGTGGTCCTCTCCACAGTTGTAGCCTCAATGGATCCTGGAAACATATAAAACCATAAGCCTGACTAGCTTGGTCTGCAGAAGCCATGGAGAAAGGATCATCATGGACACTCATGAAATAAAGATATTGAGGGACCCTACAGACACACAGGGTCCTACCAGTTTGGCTTTTGTTAAGGGCAGCAGATCCTGCCTCTTATGACCTGGTCAATTCCTTTGAAGAGCAGTCACCAAGGAGCCATTGACGAGGGAAGGTGGTCCACACACAGCCTAGACCTGACCCTCGCGTAAAGCACTTCGATACAATACCCCACTTTCGGGCATTATAGATAACCTCACCCAGCTTAAATATATAAAACCCCTATGTCAGCTAGATGAAGTTTGCAAACTGGCTCAAGGACAGAACCCATGCGTTAGAATTGGGGCTAACAGGAACCATGTCAGACTCCAAACCAGTTACAAAGTGACGTCCCACAAGGAAACTCAGTCCTGGGACCTCTCTTGTCCGGTATATATTTCTCGTGGAGTACAGGCTACACGTGAAGGATCTGTAGCTGCAGCCAAGTTCGGCAGATGACTGCAAACTGGGCGCCCATAATCAACTCTCCAGCCGACACAAGCATCCCAAAGGGCCTCATAGAACTGGAGACAACTGGTGCCAGAGCCACTGGCCTCCTCAAGCCTAAATGCTAAAAGGTGTATAGTCATCCCCTTTGTCAAAAAGCTCAAGTGCTCCACAAATTGCCACATGCGGTAATGTGGTAATCCATTAAAATTACAGAAGAAATGCCGTATTAGGGACACCTGGGGACCCAAGGATTTGATAGCAGTCTCTCATTTGACAACCACGTGGCACAAAGTGGATTTAGAAAAACATTTTATATAGCCCACCCACAATCATGAAGAAGGATTCACATCTAGATCAGGGAGGCTCATCGTGCCTCTTTACTCATCCTCATCAGGGCCCATACGCATTGAGTACAATGCCACCTTTTGGGATGTGTACCTTCCACCAGACACCTGCAGCAACTGGAAAGGACCCTGGGCAAAATTTACCTCACCAAGAGGATCTAAAGGGCTCAAAACAGAATTGCCATATGCTGCCCGGTTAAAGAAACTCCAGCTCTACTCAGTGGCATACTGCCTGCTCAGAGGTAATCTGTGCCTGACGTATAAAAGCCATGTCCAACCCGGAATTAATGGACATGCCTGCACCTCAAGAAAATCCAAATCCCATCGAAAGGCGCGCATAAACAGAGAGACGCAGAACCTCAGCACTGGAAAAATAAATAGGACATGCTGGGAGGGACAGATTCATAACCCAGAGGCTCCCTTCACTCTGGGAATGCAAAATCCCAGCTTCAGAGTTAGGCAGAGTCCCACACTTTGACTTCTCTTCAAGAGGAATCTTAATGAGTGGATGGGAGATCGTAGGTTTACCCCGGGTTATTCACCTTCCTGGAGTCATTGTTAGGACAGAGTACAGTATAGGCCAACCTCAAAAAAGGCGCCCAGCAAAATTAATTCTAGCAAATGGGTGGTGCAAAGCCAATGACACTCTGGCTAGGCTTATAAACGCCCTAGGGCAGATAGCCTAGTATGAACCTATGAACCTATGAAGAAGCTCACAATAGAGCGAGTGAAAGCGCTTAACTTTTGTCAATAAACAAGAATATTACTCTTTTTTTGTCTTGTATCCATCAGCGTGTCAAGACACAGGGGATCAGCGTTATTATTGGGGGGTTTTTTTGTATAACACTAATGCTGAGAAAGTTGGTTTTGAGACATCTGTAGCTTTTCCTCTAACCCTATCCTGTACCCGAGATAACAGTGAAGGTTAAACAAAGTAAATAACTCCAGGTATTACAATTACAGACTTCTTGTTAATTAAAAATGCAAAGTAATACCAACCATTTTAAACTATGAACTTTATAAGTACACACTGTCAAAACTGTAATAGCATCTCTGATTTTGAGGACTTGTCCATAATTATTTTTGGCTTTCCTTTGAATTTTTAGAGAAAAGTGAAGAGCTATGCTTCCAGCCAAAGCAATCTGCAATGCATAGGAGCCAAAAACAAGCAGAGGAGTATAGAGTAACTGTTGGGTAGTGGTGGTGAACATACCTGTGAACGACTAAACATCAAATATGGACACAAACAAAATTAATGGAGGTACTAAGAATCAAGGGGATATGGTAAATAAAAGTGTTATAACCTTGGTAGAACAGGTCTTGCATTAGCATGCATTTTTGGAAGGCGATTAACTCAGAAACTCTAATGAGTGTCATTATATAGTCACTTCAGTCTTCTATGATTTGCTGGAAGTCCTAAACTGAGTGAACAGAAGAGAAATATGAGGCAAAATTTGACAGTTGGAAGCTTACTAACAGCTTCAACTTGGAAGCTCACAAAATGTTTAAATGTGTTGCTTTAAACTTACTATTATTTACCATGGGTATTATTTAAAAGAAAATCTTAACCCTGAAGGTCTGGCAGACCCTTTCCATCTAGAACTGTGAGAAGCATAGATTTTTTAATACTCAGAATGTGGAACATTTCTCATAATGAAGTACCTTTGAGAGGTATGACTTCTGGCAATACTCTGGTCTCAAATGCTGAATATGAAAACACAAATATACATAAAGCTATAGCAATATCTACAAATACACACACACAAGAAAACGTAAATTTTCTGCTACCTTCCATACATTTGAGAGGTATGAATTTGACCCCTGTTTCCACAGTCAAAATTAGAATATGTTATCATCTAGGGGTTACAACAGAACTGATAACTAAAATGACTGAATATGATAAAAGGTGGAACCCATCACATGTTAGCTTAATCAAGTAAGTTTTATGAGAAAGCAAGTAAATGAAAAAGAATATTGAATGTTATAAGGCTTTAAAAGTTTTGCTCCTGGTTTTTGTGTCTCTGGCAGACAATCTGATAAAAAAAAATGGCTTACAGAAAATGTTTTCTGAAAGCATTCAAGTGTTTTCCCAGCTGAGAGAGCTATAACGATGAGACAAAAACAGACAGCACTTAATAGAACCACAGGCTATACAATGCATCTTCACATGGATAACCTTTCTTTTAGGTTTGGTTGAACCTGTGTATGGCTGTCAGTTTGGAATATTTGTTCTTATTAGAAGGGTAAAACTTCAATATTTGAAGATGTACACAGTTTTGTGTGTTATTAAGTTAATAGGTTTTGGGGGTTATTTTGGGTGTGTGTGTATTTTTCAGGGTTTTCAGTAAAACAAAACATTTTATTTATATTTATTTTATTTATTTAACATTTGTTTTACCAGGATAATCTGACTGGACAGCTAGTGTCCATGTTCAGTGGAGTCCTGGGGAGAAAAGCTCCAAGAAGTTACAGTGTGAATACATGGTTATTAAAGAATAACAATTAGTAGGATGCTGACATTTTTTTAGAAGGCAAGACAGTTAAATGCAATAACAGTAGTAGGATAAGTGGTAGAATGCTAACATATAAAAGGCAAAAACAGTTAAATGAAATACAATCTCATAGTACGGTTATGTGATCACAAATCTTACAGTACTAGTACAATATATGTACATAAGGTACTCAAAGTACATATTTACAATATTTACAAAATATACAATGCACATAGGTGGACCAAGATGACAAGTAAAAGGTATGCATCAGAGGCCTCAGGGGATAACCTGCCTACAGTGGGGGGAGGATTCGTGGGGGTGGTTATTGCAGTTTCAAAGGAGGTTAGTGAAAAGGTGTGATTTGAGGAGGTGTTTAAATGTGGATGTGCGATTTTGTAACCTGAGGTCAGGAGGGAGGTTATTCCATGCTTTTTGCAACCCTCATGGCGAGAATAGGGCTTCTCCAGAGCTGTTCTTTGCATTGCAGGATTGAAAACTTCAATCAGAACTTTGTTAACGGGATCGTATTAGTTCCCTGTTGGAGTTGTGAAAATTTAACATGCTGTACAGTTAGAGGCAAGAAGGGTTTTCTCAGTGATGGTAAGGAGAGTTTGATGAGCTGTGTGGAGCTTGGTGGTAGGCCTTCAAAGTAAGTTTGGAAATTCTAACCATTGTAGTTTATGTAGAGATTAGCAGTGGTGGGAGTGTGATTTAGCATTGGCTGTGAACCTAGCTATCTTGTTGTAGCATGTGGAGAATTTGTTCAGGTCAGTTTTATTAATGTTAGATAGAACTCGGGAGGCATAAAGTTAACAAGTTGATAAAGAGACAAGTTCCAAGCAGTGGCAGGTTCTAGACTTGGAGGTTAGGAACTGTTTGCTGCAATAGAGGCATCCTAGCTTTTTGTGGACATTAAAGATAGTTTGGGATATGTGTTTATTGTATTTAAGTTGTTGATCAATTGTGATGCCTAGTAGTTTGGCCTGTGGTACTGGGGTTGTTGCTGCCTGAGAGAATGGAGAAGGTGGGGTCATTGGGCTTAGTTGGGTGGAATAGCATTATTTGTTTTTCTGGGGGGTTTAGTATCAGCTGGTGATTGTTTAGCCAGTTCTCTATCTCAGTAAAGGATTCTTGGGCTTTACTTTGTAGAAGATGGATGTTGGGTGCTGAGCAGATTAGGGTCATATTGTCAGCGTATTGGACAATATCAGCTTTTGTGGTTGCCAAGTGGAGTTTGTTTGTAAATTTGTTAAAGAAAAGGGGGCCTAGGCATGAACCTTGGGGTACACCATATGTGATGGGGAGTGGGGGATAGGGAGTTGACCCATTTAACAGAGTGGTTGCTTAAATAACTGTTGAACCAGTCCAGGGTGGGATTATCGAGGTTGAGTTCAGAGAGGCAGGCTAAGAGTTTATTGTGAGACACTGTGCTGAACTCCTTGGATAAGTCTAGGAAGGAGGTGGAGACAAGTTTCCCTTGGTACCTGTATGAGTTTATGGTGTTGGAAAAGTTAATTAGAGCACTGGTGGTGCTGTGGGATGGTCTAAATCCATGCTGGATTTTAGATAGTAGATGTGTGAGGAGTTGGTGATGGATACATCTTTCTAGAATCTTTGACAGGGGTGATAGGATTGCAACGGGATGGTAGTCAGAGAGGTCAGTAGAGGGCCCACACTTGTGGAGGGGGATATTTGAGGTTTTCCACAAGGATGGAATGGTGTGTTCAGTAATAGATCTATTAATTAGTAGGGAGATGGGGTAGGCAATGGCCTTAGATGCAGTTTGGAGATATTTGGCTGGTAGATTGTCAACAGCGAGAGAGATTGGTTTGAGTTTTGCTAAGTTTTTGAATGGTTGATGTTGGTATTTGTTTGAGTGAGAAGGGGGTAGAGTTAGTTTGGAATTTTGGGGGTTGTGGGTGTTATATCACTTATGAGTTTCAGTATGGACGAGGTAAAATAGGTGTTGAAGTTTGGGGGTACGTCAAAGTTTGTTCCTTCAGTGTTTGGTGGTGATGTAGTGGCCTTTCTGGGCTGAAGGATGTTGTTCACTACAGCCCCTAATTTCTGTGGGCTGTTACTGTGTTTCCTTTGTAAGGAAATATAGTGATTCTGTTTGTTCATCTTGACTGGCTTTTTTGCTTTATTTCTAAGTTCAGAAAAGATTTGCCTGGTTTCAGGTGTTTTGTATTGTTGCCAGATTTTTAAGGTCTTTGTGGGGTTTTTTTAGCCAGGGGGCAGGGTTACTGCGTACCCTGATTGTTTTGAGTGGGGATAATTGGTTTAGAATCTCTAGGAATGTGGAGTTAAAAGTATTCTACTGCTTTATCCAGGGGGAGAGTTTTGAGGGGAGCCCAGTTACAGGATTTTAGAGTTTCTGAGAATTGATCTTTGGGGACTTTTTTTTGGGAACAAGTTTGTAGCAGGGAGGCTGGGTTGGTATATTTAAGTTTGTGCTGAAGGAGAAAAGTTAATTGTGGCAACTGAGAGAGTTAGGTAGTGTTCCACATTGGTGGGCAGTGTTGGGCTAGTTAGTGAGGATCCAGTCCAAGGTGAATTATTTTTTGGTGGGTCTTGTCTATATGTGTGGGTGAGTTTATGAGTTGGGTGTAGTTATATAGATTTATGTGGTTGGTGACTGTTGGTGAGTATACACTGTTCCAGTCGATGTTGACATCACCTAGGACTATAGTTTCTTGGGAGAGGAAGTGGGAAGCCCAGTAGAATGAAGTTCTGTAAGATGTGACATAGGCTCAAATGGGGATGACAAGAAACAACTGTGTAAAAGATTAACCTGCCAAACACTGTGTTACATGCATGTAACACAAAAGCTGAAACTAGACATTTAACAAAAAAGATGCTATACATGAACGATGGGAATAATCTCTCAAGAATATGACGCTTTCTATAACATCTTTAAATATTAATAGTCTCACAGATGAACACAAAAAAGAAAAAGTAGTCAACTATATTAAAAATATAGAGTGCAAATAGCTATGCTACAGGAGACACACTTAGAAAGAACTGAAGATGTGAATTTGATAAAGAAAGGTTTTCAGGATGGTTATTCAGCAGAATACCTGGAGCAAAGGAATAGAGGAGTACTTATATTAATTGCCAAAGGAGCTCCAATACTAATAGAAGAAGATAAAAAAGACAATAATGGTAGATTTGTAGTACTAAGGGGCTACTGGCAAGGGAGGAGGAGTACACTGTCATGTATTTATATACTACCTTAAACTGCTTCTGGGAGAAATAATCAGCTTTCAGTGAGGAATATTAATTATAGATGGGGACTGGAATTTGACTGGCAATAATGAAGATGTGTCTGGGGGACAGAAGGGAAAATATTACAAAGGATGGTAGATTTTTAAAGAAATTTAAGAAAATATTTGGCATGGGAGATGTGAATTCAGTTCTAGGAGTTCAGAGCAAATTTACATATTATTCCTCAAGATGCAAAAACTGGGCTAGGCAAGGCAGAATTTACATTTCACAGGAACATGTGGATGCAACTGAAGGTCTTGATATGTACCCAATAACTACTTGCATACACCAATAATAACTAAAACAAAAACACAAGGTAATGAAATATAAATGACACACTGGTGCTTTACCACCTATCTGTTGAAAAAAGAGGAATTTAAGGAATGGGTAGTAGAGATTATCAGGAACTATTAGAGAATATAGAAATTTCTTCTGAAAATATAGCTAGGGAATGGGATAAAATTAAAGTGGAGTTTAAAAAAATAAGGTGGAAATAAAAGAAAGGAAGCTATAATTAAAAAGTAACAAGAATTATTTGGAGGGACTGACAAATTATTGCAAAATAGGGGTAATCTCACAGAACAAGAAGAGAAACAATGACAGAATGTTAAACAGAAAATAAGGGATTACCTTGATAATATGCATGAGTTTAGAAAGATAGCTGTTAAGCAACTGTTTTTTTGATAATAACTCTAGTGTACAAAAACTTTTAGCATGACGACTCAAGCAACAGAAAGTAGAAAAAACTGTCAAAAAGCTTAGGGAGCCTACAACTAGAAAGATAAGGGATCCTTTAGAAGTATTAGAAATATTTTGGAAATTCTATGAAAGTCTGTATAAAGCAGAGAAATATGGAAATCAAGAAAAGGTACAAATGGAAATGTTTATGAAAGAATTAAATATGCCAAGGTTAGAAGTAGCGGCAGGTCAGTTACTAACACTTAGGATAGGAGGAGATGAGATAAAAATAGTGGTATCAAACAAATCTACAAGAAAGTCTCCAGGAATAGATGGTATTCCTGTGGAAGTTTGGAAGCTAGTAGGGAAAAAGATAAAGGTCTGGATGGTTTTGTTTAACAGTATTTTAAAAGGAGGAGAAGTACGAACATCCTGGTGGTAGCTCTAATACCTAAAAAAGGTAAAAATCTAGCTTCATACAGGCCCATTTCAATAGTAAACCATGATTATAAAGTGTTTATGTCTATAATGGCTAAAAAAATGGCAAACGTTGCCAAAATTGATAGATATTAATCAATGTGGTTTTGTGGAGGGGAGGCAAACATTTGACAACATTAAAATAACACTGATAATCCAGAAGGAAGCAGAAAGTAAGAAAATACCACTGTTGGTGGGTCTTGATGCAGAGAAAACATTTGACAGAGTAAGCTGGGACTTTATATGGAGAGCAATGGAAGCATTTGCATTCTCTGATAAAATTATAAGGTTGGTAAGGAGGATATACGGGGGATCGGAGGGGAAAATTAAAGTGGGTAGGGTCCTCTCTGATAATCTCTGCTTGAGTAGAGGAACCATAGGTTCATAGGTAGGTAGTAGGCTATCGGCCCACCAGCCTAAATAAGCCTAGCCAACAAAGTTCCCTGACTTACGCCACCCAAGAAAGTTATTTTCCTGTGCCCCTGTCGAGCAGAGCCACAGAAGTGATCCCTGGGATGTATTTTCTATTTCCCATCCACTTATCATGATTTTTCTTGAAGAGTGCTAAAGAGGAACTTTGTTTGACATAGATGGGTAGCTTGTTCCGGAGTATGGGAAGTCTCTAGGACAGGAATATATCCCTCCAGCATGTCCTGTTTATTGTGGTGACAAGGTTTAGGTCCCTAGAGCATGTGTACCACAGGAAGCTGTAAGGCAGGGGTGTCCTCTCCCTTTAAGTTTGCATTAAAAATATATTTAGAACCACTGCCAAAGAAAATAAGGGACTCAGATATTCAAGGATATAATATGGTATGGTAGTGAAGGAAAGCTGGTGCTATTTGCAGATGACATTATTTTATGCCTGCCAAAACCAGAAAGGGACAGTACAGTGCTGTGGAACATATTGAGACAGTTTCATATCTTTTGGGATACAAAATTAATGAGGGCTAAAACAAAGGCAATAGCAGTAAATGCTATTATGTATCCACGCTACAAATTGCTCATAACGTATCCATACTTATGGGGACATAATAAAATTAATTATTTACTAGTGTGGATTAAAATAATTCTGATGTGATTTTTCTGGACTTCCAAGATGGCTGCACATTAAGTAGCAGCTCAATTCTGTCTCTCTCAGTTTGGAAAGAGAATCTTAGCAGAGAAAGCTAGTGCACCTAGATTTCTGGGTAAATTTCAGTAACCGGCTAGTAAGTGCACTTCCTAGATGCCAGGAAAAAAGAAATATAAAGGACCTGTAGGAAAATCAGCTACAAAATTTGAAGAAAAAAACATAGACTGGGAAAAATATTGCAGTTGTTCAGAAAGAAGCAATGCAAGTCCCAGACATGACTTCCAGTAACCTAGAGGAGAGTATAAAGCAGCTGCACATAGACCCAGTTAAAATAAACAAAACACTGATGGAGTATACCACAAACAATAAAAAGCTAGAAAAAAATGAAAGAAGCTTTGAACAGATATTCAAATAAGGTGATAGAACTGCAAAACACAGAGGCTGAAATGAAGAAAATGCCGGCTGAATATGAGACTGCACAAGAAGAGATGTTTCAAAACATAATAGAATTAGGGGACAGATCACATAAGGAAAACCTTACATTTTCTTCTGCACCAGAGAAGCTGGATGGAACATACTGTGTTAATTTTATGAAAGTACAAATAAGCAACTGGACTAGTATTCCACAAGAACTGTTAATTGAAAGGGCACATCGTGTGTATGCTCCAAACCTGGCTATGAGAAACAACCTAGACCTTTAATAGTAAAAATTCATTATCATCAGCAGAAGGAGTTGATTCTGACAAAACTGTGGCAGAAGGACAAAGTACTAAAAGTGGGAGACAGCAGAATGTTTGTGGAGAATTACTACTCACTGCACACCAGGCAGAAGAGGAATAAATGTATTCAATTATATATATAGGGCATGATGAAAAGCAGGCATGAGATTCAAACTGCTGTACCCAGTTATCCTCAAAATATTTTTTCCCTGGAGGAGCAGAAACATTTTTTGATGAAATACATGCTAAGGAAGAAATATAAAGGATTGTCCAACAAAAAGTGAGCTGTGAAACAGAAAGATTATGCTTCTTGCTGTTCTGGTAATAAAGACCACAAAGTCTGTGCCAGTGAAATCTTTCCCAGTGTTTCAATGGAAAATGATTGAGAGAGAAAAAAGCACAGAAGTTGACAAAGAATTGAGAGTGCACTGGAGATGAAGCAGTTACAGGGTTTGAGTGATGGACATGAACAGGAATACAACAAAAGAATCTGGAAATATTGGACTTTCTTGGACTTCATTAAACTTGTAGTGGACTCTAAAGCATATGCCCTACTTCACGTCATTAACATTTGGAGAGTAAAATCAGTAACCTGGAAATGGAAAAATGTGGGATTACAAAGCAATAATTATATTTGTGAAACAGGACAGAGCAAGAAAATCTGGAAATATTGGACTTGTTTGGACTTTGTTAAACTTTTAGGGGTCTCTAAAGCATATGCCTTACTTCATGTCATTAATGTTCTGAAAAATAATTAGGAGAGGAGAAGAGGAGGGACAGAGTTAACTAAGTAAAACTTTTTTTCTCAACAGTTTTATTTAAGTGGTGCATGATTTTCCTTTCATGTTATAAAGTAATGCTTGTTTCCATTATAAGTGTAATGGGGATACTAATATAAATAGGTGCTTCTGTCGGTTTACTATCATAAATTCGAAAATCAGAAAAAATTGTGTCTGCATTTTTGAATTTATACATCGGAAATGAAAATTTCCGAATTAACCTAAAGTCGAAAACAGCTGTGTATTGTCGAAAATGTCGCTCGCGACATTTACAGCAATACACACAGCACTCCCATTTGGCCAACGCCCCATAACTACCTACCCACACAAAGCCTACACACATCCTGGGCAATTAGAGGGCAAGCCCCTGCACCCCCTACCTTAATATTTCTAACTCCTCAGATCGCACTACAGTGAGTGAGTAAGTGATGTATTTCCAACCAGCACTGTAAATGCGCGATCCTCACATGGAGCAATCAGCAGTGAATTCAATTGTAAGCTGCACAGGTCCATTCGCAATGGTAACGACGCGTTACATCACATCACCTGCCGAAATATGAAGTATTCGAACATCTGTTGTTCGAATACTTCATAGCTGTGCAAGTGCACGTCGGCATTGTGATGGTAAACCGCTTCTGTCTATTCATCTTGTTTCTTTTTCCCTTCTCCCTTTCTCCTTGTTTAGTTTTAAGAAATGTAGGCACTGCAATGTAAAAAAATGGGGGATCTGGTTAAAAGAGCATGACAAAAGAAAAATCAGTGTGCTTTTTCACATTCTTGCATAGGGGAATGACTGTGTTAGCTTTATATTCTAACAAGTTTTGACAGAAAGTAAGTAATTGAAAAAGAATATTGAATATTATAATGCCTTTTTTCTAGTTAACAGTCCTGCCTCTGGTTCTCATGTCCCTAACAGACAATCTGATAAAGAGAAATAGGTTGGAGAAAATCTTTTCTGAAAGCATTCAAGTGTTTTACACGTGAGAGAGCTATAAAGATGAGGCAAACCAGACAGCACTTAATAGAATCATAGGCTCTACCATGCATCTTAGCATGGATAAGTTTTCTTTCTGTTTAGCTCGAGTCTGTATGTGTGGCTGTTAGTTTGGAACGTATGTCCCTATTAAAGAGGTAAAACTTCAATGTTTGAAGATTTACATCGTTTTGTGTGTTATTATTAAGTTAGTAGGTTTGAGGGGCTATTTTGTGTGTGTGTTTATTTGAAGGTTTTCAATAAAACAAAAAGTTCTGCAAGATGTGACATAGGCTCATGCATGTAGCACAAAAGCTGAAACTAAACAAAAAAGCCGTTATACATAAAAGGTGGGAATAAAAATCCCTCAAGAATATTATTCTTTCTATAATGTCATTAAACGTTAATGGTCTCACAGATAAATCCAAAAAAAGAAAGAGTAATGAACTATATTAAAATGTAGCATGCAAATAGTTATGCTACAGGAGACACACTTGGAAAGAATTGAAACTTGTGAATTTGATAAAGAAAGGTTTTCAGGAGGGTTTTTCAGCAGAATACCCGGGCAAAGGAAGGGAGGAGTACTTATATTAATTGCAAGAGGAGCTCCAATAGTAATAGAAGAGAAAAAAAAAGACAGTAATGGTAGGGAGGAGGATTAGACTGACGTATTTATATTCCACAGAAAATTTCTATAATAGAGCTAAGAAAATTCTGGGAGAAATAATCAGCTTTCAGCAAGGAATATTACTTATAGGTGGGGACTAGAATTTTATTTGCTACAGTGAAGATGTGTCTGGTGGTCCCAGAAAGGGGACTATAATAAAGGAGGGTAGATTTTTAAATAAATGAAAATATTTGGCATGGAAGATGTGAATTGAGTACTAGGAATTCAGAGTGAATTTACAGAAAAAAGATACAAAAACCGGGCTAGGCTAGACAGAATTTACCTTTCACAAGAACATGTCCATTTAATTGACTGTCTTGATATGCACCCAATAACTATTTCAGATCATGCACCAATAATAACCAAAATAAAAACACAGGGTAATTAAATAAAAATGAGACACTGGCACTTTCCCACCTATCTGTTGAAAAGAGGAATGGGTAGTGAAAATTATTCAGGCACTATTAGGAAAGATAGTGGGCAGGATTCACGAAACCTCCATGTAACAGTTAGCAAGTCTTACACGGAGGCTGCAGTTAAACGGTGTGATGTCAGCATGCCCGTACGATATCTCAGCAGAGGGCATGCTTTGAATCACACCCTAAAACTATTTATGGTCCGTGGTATTGCTTGCCCAGGAAAGTAGGGGCGTGGTCCGCATGGCGGAGTCCTGCAAAGGGACACACCCCCAGAAGAGTCACAGTCTGGAAAGGAAAACTCTACCACGAGCGAGGTCTCGGAAATGTCCAAGAAACACAACACCACACATGCCCCCACAGACTAGGCAAAACCCAACTGTAATGTAAAAGCGTAGAATACTAACAGTTTAATTTTTTTTATTATTTTCACAAAATGTTTGCCCACATTAATTGCTACTCGTTTGCGTGGAGTGTGCCTTGCTCGCTCTCCAGCCACAGTTAGCAGTCATTGGAAAAGCATAAAGATCTAAATATGCAAAATTAAGCCAGAGTAGCAATAGCGTAGCGGTAGAGGCGCGGGCCAAAGAGGAGGTAATCACGCAGGTCCCGAGGCCCCAACAACTTATCATTTTCTATTTTTAGTGAAATAAAGCATGAAACAATCCCACAACATATATGTACATATATATAACTATAATTTTCTATAATAATAATGTAGTGAAGATCTAATGAGTA